>NC_041219.1:27528798-27541692 GCF_002837175.3 Physeter macrocephalus
GCTGGGCCTGCGCGTCCGGAGCCTGTGCTCCGCAACGGGAGAGGCCACAACAGAGGGAGGCCCGCATACCACAAAAAAAAAAAAAAAAAGAAAAAAAAAGAAAATATGGAGATTTCACAAAATTCTAGATTTGTGGCTTTGCTTGTCAGTTCACCAGAGTCATCCTCAGGTGCCATGTCCAGGACCTCTCAGGTCCTACAGGTGTGTGATTCGTGACTCTTGAACCAAGCAATGGGAGAAAAGCATGTGGAGTGAATGAGCCTCCAGCCATCCGGGGGAAGAAAGAGAGCATAGCAGAAAGGACCCTCCCACTCAAGAAAGCACAGACATCCACGTATCTGTGATCTTTTCGCAGGGGTGAAAGGCTGCTCGAGAGAACTGTCTTTATTCTCTTTCTCTCTCTCTGGGAAGAGATGAAGAAAAAGGCAGAATCATAGGAAATAAGGACCAAAATTAGAACATTTTATTTTTCCTCGTATCCTTTGGCATTGAATAACACCATTTTGCACAGGTGGGTTTTCAATAAACTTGGAAGCAAGGCTGTGGAAAACTTTTAAAATGCTATACTGGTCTCAAAATTCCAGTTGTTCAGACATAAAAGTGATGTTTGAATGCCTTCCTCCCATGGACACATCCTCATGAAAGCCCTAAAACTCTCAATCAAAATTATTCTCGGGCTTCCCTGGTGGCGCAGTGGTTGCGCGTCCGCCTGCCGATGCAGGGGAACCGGGTTCGCGCCCCGGTCCGGGAAGATCCCACATGCCGCGGAGCGGCTGGGCCCGTGAGCCATGGCCGCTGAGCCTGCGCGTCCGGAGCCTGTGCTCCGCAACGGGAGAGGCCACAACAGAGGGAGGCCCGCATACCACAAAAAAAAAAAAAAAAAAAATTATTCTCAATCAAAATCCCAGCATATTTTAAAAATAGAAATTGACAAGCTGAGTCTAAAACTTATAAGGAGAAGATGTGAGGGCCAAAATAATTTTGAGAAAGAACAAAGTTGGAGAAATTATACTACATAGGGAAGCAAGAAAATGTGTCACACTTACACCAAATTAAGGATGCTGAATTATGTTTTACTAATGTATGCAACTTTAATTTTGTTTAGCACTGTGTTGATTACAAGACTTATTCTAAAACTAAAGAAATGAAGAGAGTGTGCTATTAGTAAAATGATAGACAAATAGATCAATGGAACAGACTGAAGTCCAGAAATAGATCTACATCTTTATGGACAACTGATTTTCAACAAAGGTACAAAGGCAATTCACTGGAGAAAGGACAGTCTTCCCAACAAATGATGCAGCCAATATTGGCTATCTATATGCACAACAATAAAGAGAAGTTCAATCCATACCTCATACCATATACAAAAATTAACTCAAAATTGATCATAGACCCAAATGAAAAACCTAAAACTATATAACTTCCAGAAGAAAACATAGGCAAAAAAAACCACATTCGCAACCTTGGCTTAGGTAAGGTTTTCTTAGAAACAACACCCAAAGCATGATCCATATAAGAACAAATTAATAAAGTGGATGTTGTCAAAATGCAAAACTTCTGCTCTTTGAAAGACACTGTTAAGAGAATGAAAAGACAAACTACAGACTGGAAGAAACTACATGCAAATCATATTGATAGGGACAGAGTAAAGGGACAAAATAGGTGACTAAATAGTTAATCCCACCAAGGGATGGTAAGTAAAGAAAAAAGTATGGGAGATCCCTGTAAGTTACTGATCACTCAAGAATGCAGGTTTGCTTAACCACAAAACCAAGCAGGCTTGCTTAGCAATAAAACTGTGCAACAGAAGCATGAGACATGCCCCAAAACAATAAAACAATGGTGGAATGAGACCCACATCCTGCCCAGTGAGGTCATTAAGTTAATGATTCCTAGGACATGCTCCTCTGCACACAGTAAAAACAAAAATATAAGGAAAAGGTGACATCATACTGAAACCTGAGATGATTTACCATATTTTAGTATATGTTACCGCCTTTTTGCTCATTTCCATTGCACCATGACAGTCCTGGCTTGACCATGAAGGGACAAGAAAACTCCCCCGCCTGACGTGGAGGAGGAACTGATGGTGGAAACTTGACGTCTACTCAAGAATGAGGAAGAAGGTGGTCTTCTCCCCCTCCCCACTTGTCCTTTGATTATAAAACTGTAGCCCACTAGGTTCTTGGGGCAGCACCCTCTTACCCACCCACTTGTAAAGCTCACAAGCATCCTGTTCTAATAAATCACTTCTTATCACTTTGCCTCTCACTGAATTCTTTCTGCACTGAGACATAAAGAACCAGAGCTCCTTGGAGCCCCCCGCCCCCAGATACATTTTTGCAGTTTCAACATATCTTATAAAGGACTTGTATATAGTATATCCAAAGAATTCTCTAAGCTTAACAAGAAAACAACTCAGTTTAGAAATGGGCAAAGACTTGAACATATATTTCAATTAACAAGATATATGGATGGCAAATGAACACCTGAAAAAATGCCCAACATCATTTGTCATTAGAGAAGTGCAAATTAAAACCAGAATGAGATACCACCATACACCTATTAAGTGGTAAAAATTAAGAAGACCAATCACACTATGTTGGTGCGGATGTGGAGGAACTGGAATGCTCATACAGTGCTGGTCGGAAAGTAAAACGGGACTTTGGAAAACAGTTTGGCGGTCCCTTAAGAAGTTAAACATACACCTCCCATACATTCCAGCCATTCCACTTGTATGTGAATGCCAAGGAGAAAAGAAAGCCTATGTCTATACAGAGACTTGTACATGAATGGTCAGAGCAGCTTTATTTGTAATGGCCAACAACACAGGTGTCCATCAACAGGTGAACGGAAAAACAAACTGTGGTATATCTGTACATTGAAATACTGTTCTGTAATTTTAAAAAAGTGAAATATTGATGGCTACTTCAACATGAATGAATCTAAAAATAACTATGCAGAGTGAGAGAAGCCAGACTAAAAAGAGCATTATATAACTCCATTTGTATAAAAGTCTAGGCAATGAAATGAATGTATAAGGACAGCACATCAGTGTTTGCCAGGGTAGGGGTGCCAGGAGGAAGGAATTACAAAGGGGTATGAGGAAGCTTTGGGGGTGATAGATATGTTCATTATTGATTGTAGTGAAGATTTCATGGTGTATATATGTCAAAACGCGTACACCAAGAATATGTGCAGTTTATTGCAGGCCAATTATACCTCAATAAAGTGTTTTGTTTCTTAAAAAAAAACAAAACAAATAACAAAATAAAACAAAAAAACAACACTCAGTTGTGCTGTCCTGTCCTTGTCCCCTGACCCCATGTCACTGTGTTAGGTCCTCTTTCCTAGACTTTCCCATAGCACCATATGCTGGCCCCAGTGCAATCTTTATTACTGTGCATAGTTTTCATTTAACTATTAAGTTGAGCCAGTATGACACTGCCAACATTCTACCATTTCTGATCTAAAAAATGGCAGCTTCGTGTGGCTCAACCTAAGTGCTTGCTTGTCAACTGTACTTGAAGGTGAGCTCTCTGAGGTCTGAGGAAGCTCTGGCCCGATGATGTTTGCTGAGTAAATGTGCTGTCACTTTGAAAATCCTTTTCTCTCGGCTGCCCACTCTCTTTTGGGTCATCACGAGCAGCTGAGAAAAAAGGCTACGGGGGCCCTGCCTTTATGGCCTCATCCCTTTTATCCATTTTAAATCACTCAAACACCCTGGAGGCTAAAACCTCCTTTTGCATAATTTTAAAACTTCCTATTTGAAAATGATCTTTCAAAAGCAACAGAAACACACCCTAGGCTGCTAGAAGCAGAGGATGTAGCTTTGGAAATGTAAAAAGTGTTAAACATTTGAAGCAACCAAAAATCATAGTACAACTCTGATTCCTGACATCTCTCCGAGGAAAAATTCCAGAGGCTGCAGTACTTTAAAATAATATCATGTGCTCTGGCCCCAGCCTTGGCTGCCTCTCCCTTTTGGAACAACAAAAAGAACCATGCCAGCTATTAAAGGAAGTCTTGTTATATAATGCAGTTAATCTCACATACTCTTCCCTGTGGGATTTAACCCAAGTTTCACAGTGGTCTATTTTATTTAGCACTGATAGTTTTATTCGTTTCTTATTAAAGAGATCTTTCCACAAAACTGGCGGCTTTCTCAGCCTTGGCTAGAGAAGGAAGAATATCTGAATTAAAAATCTGTGCAACAGATGGACTTCGGTTACAAAGACTATCTCTGGCTTCAGAAGTTCCTCACCGAGACAGGTGTCAAGCCTGTTAGTAAGTTCCTGGCTTTCAGATTTTCCTGAAGACGGTTTAGCCCTTCCATTTATGCACTCTGCAGGCCGAACAGAAAATAAAAGCACAGTGCTCCGTAAATACTTGTCAGATTCTCGGGATGTACTTGCCTCACTTTCTGCTCATTTAAAAGGAACTGTACTTTTACTCATGGGAAAAACAATTCCATCAGGCAGATATGAGGAGGATGGAGAGAGGGGACGTGTGCGATGGTGCCCATGCCCGCCCCCCTGTGTGGGTGGGGTCCGTGCAGTGAAGGGCCTGAAAGGTCGTGCATGGGACATCCTGTTGACCCCTCCTTGGTGCGGTGGCCCTCTGACCACCAGGGAGGGGCTGAGAAAGGGCACACGGAAGGGGCTTTCTTGGACTCCCTGCTGCTGTTCCTTAACCAGCCCCTACGTTTCCCTGCCTACCTACTGGATGGATAACAGAGAAGACAAGCAAGATACATCATTTCCTTCTCACTGTATTACTAATAAGACAAAGGCCCTGCTCCACGCTTATAAATAGTCTCAAACACAGCCCTGTTTGGTTTCAGAGAGTTCTCATTTAAGTGTGTTCCATCCTGTGTCATTCTGAAACAAGAAGGGAAGACAAAGGAAACACTTTTATTCTTTTTTTTTTTTTTTTCCGGTACGCGGGCCTCTCACTGTTGTGGCCTCTCCCGTTGCGGAGCACAGGCTCCGGACGCGCAGGCTCAGCGGCCATGGCTCACGGGCCCAGCCGCTCGGCGGCATGTGGGATCTTCCCGGACCGGGGCACGAACCCGTGCCCCCTGCATCGGCAGGCGGATTCTCAACCACTGCACCACCAAGGAAGCCCACACTTTTACTCTTAAAGCCATCACCATGAGGTAGGTATTATCATCATATCCTTTTTGTAAAGAGGGCATTACTATTAGGAGAAGATGAATGACTTGGCTCAAATCACTCAGCCGAAGAAGTGACAGTCTGGTTTCAAACTCAGGTCTGTCTGGCCCCAGAGTCTGTGCTCTTCCTGTGAGTTTCTCTACACTCTCTTGTCTCTGTCCGATTAGATGAGTGTCAACAAATCCCTTAAGAGCGATAGAGGATTACTGGGCAACAATTCCGTGCTGGTTTAATGTAGTTCCCAAACTGTGCAGATACCCAGAGATACCTACTAAATGGTTGAGCCTGGAGCCAATGTGTAAGGAGGTTGCCTGAAGAGAAGAATTTATTCACTTTACAGACTGAAATTTGGGGGTAGGTGCACTTTAATAAATAATACCAACAACAAAAACTTATGTTCATGATGGACTTAAAGCCCTTGTAAATCCACGCCTGTAATGTCTATCTGACTGAAAAGAAAACGTGAGCATTTGACAAAAAGATGGATGGGTCCAAAGGGACACCTACTTTAACGTGCTCTCTCCCCACAACACGCTCCGCTTTGTCTAGTGGCAGCTTTTACCTCCTGCTGCCCAGTCACATTCTGAGGGCAGAAGAGCCATTCTCCCCCGGTACAGGAGATGCAGACCCCAGAACCAGCATCTAAAATTTTGGTAAATGAACACTGCTCAGCAGAAGCCTAGGTTTTAGCTTCAGCTATGATATGTCATTCTAAAATATTCTTCTGTGTTAACACAATAGTTCCATTAAGTCAACTGAACTCTAACAAACACACTCAAAGTAGTTTTTTTTGAATTTCCTTCTCTAGCAGCAAGGTACTTGTTTAAAAAAGAAAGAAGGAAAGAAAAAACAACAACAAAAACAACAGAAAGACACATGTAATATTCTTTTAGACTACGTACTGGCAGCATTGTGTGTGTATGTGTGTTCCAAAGAGCACAGAAGTAGCTTTTATGGTTAGAAAATTGAAGTGCTATCAAACCTAGGAAATTACAGGGATGGAAAACAAAACAGCTTATCTACATATGTCCCATCTGCTTTTGGTTTTGTGTTTTGCACAATCAATTACTGGAAGCCTTGGAAAGTATGCCGAGACACTGAAAATGAGAGCCGGGGTGTGTCATAACAGCGGCTAGAGGTGAGGACAAGGCCGCCATAGAGCCTGAATCAAAACTCACAGGCTCCCGGAGAGTTTTCAGGAACCATCAATGCATAATATTACAAATGAAAACACAACATGCACCAAACTGGAGCCAGTGTTTTGGAACATGGGAAAAAGCAAATTTCCATTCACTGGGGAAAAGCCATCAATTTCGTTATTTTGTCAGCGTGAGTCACTGTTCTCCACAACTCAGCATTTTACTGCCGAGAGCAGTTGCGCCCAAGCTGCTTTGACTACGGACTCTCTGCTGTTGATAATTTCCCAGACTTGAGCAGCTGGGTTTTTATGCTGGGACTCCCTTACAGCTCAGTCTCTTTGCACCACTCCATTCCAACAACCCTACTTCTTTCCCCTCTGACAATTCCCCACTCCACACCCACCTCCATTACCTACTTCTAGACTCTCCCTGCACTTTGAACACAATCATGTCTCCAATTCTGAATGAATCACAGGCAAGGAAAAAGACCTCGCTTTTAAAAAGACAAAGTCAGACAAAGACGAGAATAGCAATAGATTCACACTTCAGATGAACAAAGTAAATGCCTGAACTGAAGAGGTATTATAACAAACGAACATTCTTTAGCTGAAAGAACTTGGTGGCAGAAAACTCTTAAAAGAAATGGAAGAAAGCTTTCGATTGAATACTCCTGTTGATCCAACCAATTATGAGAGACGCCATTAGCAGAAGTAATTTTAGTCTGAATTTTGAAAATTACTTTTGTGTAAGGGGAGGGAGTAGAGGGGGATGATGACAGTTATTGATCCATTACTCACTCTTTTAGTATATTCTTTAAGGGGGGAAAACAGATAAAAGCCCAGGGGATTCTACAAATGAAATCAACAATGTGAGCCTATTCTTCAATGAGTACATTTCATTTGCATATATCACCATGTTCATTAGTCTGCTGTTGTAAGGAGAGACAATCTATGAAATCATAAATCTGATTTCCATTGTTGAGCAATGAGTCAGAGATTTGAAAGAGAATTTGATTTCTACATCTATGTCTAACGGAAAATTTTCTTACTGATAAAATATTCTAATTACATTGGCTTAATCATGAGAGTGTTAATATATGCAGAAGTTCTTAGATACATTTGAATACAGATTTTTTAAAGTACTATTTAATGATACTAGGTATCATTAAACATTTTTAGACTCCAAAGCGAAACAAAAAAGAGAATAATACAATAGAGACACAGACCCCAAGGGGAATTTGTATAACACCAACTCCTTCCCATGCCTTGCCTTTGGGAACCCATCTTGTAACTCCTTTCTCTCCTCATAAACAGCCTGCCTTTCTACAGCTTACGAAGAAGGAGCCCGGAGTTGCCATGAGGATGGAGTTGTTCATGACTTGGAGCAGTCTCTCGGCTTCATGGCATTGACTCACTGTGGTACAAAGAGGATGCAGTATCCAGGAGGACCTGGCAGCTAATTTCCCTAGGGCATGATTTGGTCGCCTTCTCTAGTGAACACAGGAAGACAATTTCCATCTGACTCAAGGCTCTGGGGCTGTGCTTCATTCCCATTCCTCTTGATTGACCAAAGTCACTGTTTGCCAAGGTAAATTGCAAATTTCCGTTTCTTGCAGTGATCGATCTGTCCATGGTCATTCTCAGGGTGTGACAGCGTGGTATGGGGCACTGAGGCCAAGATTTGCTCTCCAGTCTTTTCCCCGCCCCTGACTCACTGCCATCTGCATCTCAATTTCTACATCCCTGAAAGGTGACAACCCAGCTGGCTCCCCCCTTTCTGTAATACCACAAGGAAGAGACTGTGCCCTTCTCAAAAGATGTCCAGATTTTATTTTTCCTGTCATTTCCAATCCTCCCCATTTCTCCTTTTCTCTTATTTGGGCTAGACTCTCAGGCCGAGTCGGTGATATTCACAGAACGCCATCTCAGTCCTCTAGACCAAATGTTCTAATTTTCATGTGGTCACAGATATAAGCAAGATCACTAAAGGGCGTGTCGTCTAGCAATCACAGCAGGAAGAATAATTAACCAAGTTGCACGGTGTGTTTCCCTTCCGTCAGTAACTGAGAGGCAGCTGTGATTCAGTAGAGAGAGCAGAAGCCATGAGATGGTTCATGATCCAGTACAAGATCTGGAGACCGACATGCCACCTGTCTAGCCTCAGCTTCCCCCACCCCGCATAAAGCGAAGGGGTTGTGCGAGCTTAGAGGCTGCCAAGGCAGATGTCTACCAGGGCCTGACAGACAGCATGCATGAAATAAAGTATAAACTGTGGAGCCGTGGGAGCTGGGGAGAACCAGGGTGCGCATGCCCCAGCTGGGGGGAGCAGCTGCCGCTCAACACCAGCCGACTGTCACCCTGGGAGGAGGAGGGTCCATCATCTCCGCATCTTCTAATCTTTCAGGAGAAGCCAAGAATCTATACTTCAAGTGAAATCTCAATTTGAAATAGTGTCAACTAATTTAAAAAAATTGTTTAATGTTGTGTGAGCCAAACAAAATGTGTCTGCAGGCTGGCTACAGCCCCTAGGTGTTCAGTCTACGGCCTCTGCACTAGGCGGAGTGTCTCTCCATTCTCTTTAAGGGCTAATGTGCCACAATCCACCCCAGAGATAGTTTTTACAGCAAGATCTCCTACCTGATTAATGGCTATTAATACGATGGATACTAATATTTCACTGCAGATGACAGGATGAATCTCAGATCTGATTCAGAGCTCAAGGGCAACAGAAAGCCATGAATGACTGAGGATGGGGTGATCCTGCAGAGAAGTGTGGCATGATCCAATTTACATTTTAATAAAATCACTCCAACTGCTGCTGGAAGACTCCACTGGAAGGAAGGGCCACTGCACATGGTTGAGCAGGTGCTGAAGCACAAGGGTGCCAGCTAAGTAGACAAGTGAGGGGTGAAATCTGGCCGCAGTCTGCTCACACAGGCCTGGCCCAGGGCTGCATCTCCTCATATGGGCAGTGTACTTTTCTGCACCAAGGTGCCCTGTAGGCTTTCTGGCCTTGGGGCATAGGTAAGACAAGAAGGCCAGTTAGAAAGTTACTGCGAGGGAGAGATGATGATTCTTTGGACTAGAATAGAGGCAGTGGCTATGGAGAAAAGTAGATGGACTCCAAAGATATTGAAGAGGTAGAATGGACATCTTTGGGTGATTGATTAAATCTGGGGACAAAGTAGAGGGAGGCGTCAAAGACGACTGACTGTCAAGTTTCTATCTTGGGTGACTGGGTGGCTGGTATTGCCACTGCTGGCACTGAAATGGAGAAGGCTGAGGGAGGAGCATGTGGAAGCAGGATCCAGAGGTGAGTTTTAAACATGTTAAAGGTGAGATGCCTGGAAGATATCCAAGTGGAAACGTCAAGATGACTAGATATGCAGAACTCAAATGGCTCTGGGTTGGAGAATAAATCCATTCAAACTCTAGCGTTGTCTTTGCTCATTATTTTTCAAAGTCCCTTACTGGGTAACTCTAATAATAAAAGAAGTTAATCTATATATTAAGGTAGATTTTCCATCCCTGATTCTACTTTGGTTACCTGGTACAACCCACTATCTGCTCCCTACCTTCTTATGTATAGTAGCAAATACTTATATAGTGCTCAACTTGTCAGGCACTGTTATAAGTGCTCACCATGTATTAACCTGCTCAATTCTCATAACAGCCCTATGAGATAGGTATTGGGTTGGCCAAAAAGTTTGTTTGGGTCTTTCCGTAAGATGTTACAGAAAAACCCAAACGAACTTTTTGGCCAACCCAGTATCATATTATCCTCACTTTCTTAAATGAGGAAACTGAGGCACAGAGAGGTGAAGTTACTTGTCCAAGGTCACAGAGGTTGTAAGTGCCTTAACCAGAATCTGAACTCAGGCAATGTGGCTTTTAACCACCACACACTATATTCACCACCTCTTCAAACATCTGAGATGATGATGTTCATGGCTTCTTTTAGTCTCCCTCTTCCACACTAACTACCCCTGGTTCCTCACTTGAACTGGATTCTAGATCTCTCATTAGCTGTATTTTCCTCACATGAACTGGTTTCTAGACACCCCACCCCCTGATTAGCTATTTTCCTGCTCTTGAACCACCAAAGTTTGCTGCCTTGGACCGTATGTATGAATGAGTCTTCTTTTCTGGACAAAGGGCAGGAAGCAGGCCCTGTGTTTATTCCTTCTGAATCCTTTACAAAGCTGCCAAGAGCGCACACACAGAGCAAGCCCTCATACACGGACAGGGCCAAACCAGGTAGGGGTAACAGGCCTGCTCGCGTGTATAACAGGAGTCCGCTGGGAATATACTTTTATCTGTCACAACCCTAATTAAGGGTCAAGGCCTTATTTTGTGGCTAGAAATGCCAACATAATGAATTGGCACATTGTTCCACCTTGCTGCAGACCTTCTCCAGCGCTGTCTCCAGGTCACAGCATTGAAGCTGGAAGGCACCTTACTTGGCTGCACCACATGATACGACTGACCTTGTATGGCACGGCTACTCTGGGGCCGGGCCACCTTTCACAGTGTTTTTGATCCTGCTCTGTCTCTTTGGGGTATTGTTCTGGGGCAGGTGCTGCCCCTTCAAGACAGTGGGGCAGAGCCCCCCTTATCTCTCACTCTCTGGTTTTC
This sequence comes from Physeter macrocephalus, assembly GCF_002837175.3. NCBI lineage: Eukaryota > Metazoa > Chordata > Mammalia > Artiodactyla > Physeteridae > Physeter > Physeter macrocephalus. The sequence goes on from NC_041219.1 coordinate 27,539,749, forward strand.
CTTCCCATTCTGTTCCCCAGGGCCTAGGAAGGGTCAGGGAATACTCACCATCTGCTCCCTGCCAGGCACCAGGGAACACACTTTCTACTGTCCCTGGGTAGCTCCTGGCTCATCCTACACCCCTCCTTTGTATCTTCCCCTCTAGAGAGTGCAGATCTTTTTAACTCAGCAGATCCCTGCGTGCCTCTCCTCTCAACTGGCCTCTGTCACCCCACCTCCCACCCTCTAAGCTGTCAAGCAAAAACTGGTCCAGGAGTGCATCCTAGTCAGAAGACATAAGTCACCTGGCCTGTGCAGCAGGTACATCTCTGTTCAGGAAATGGAGGCCCCAGACAATCCAACTTGTAGAAGAAGTTCATTATTAATAAGGGTTGCCTCTGGGGAAGGGGCTAAGGAGCGAGGGTTGAGGGAAGCCTAGGAGGGAGGCTGACCTTTTTCACTAGGTGCCCTTTTGTATCATGTCCTCTTCAACTACAAATACTTAATTTTTCAATAATAATCTAACTCTCCTAGTTCTGATTCCAGGTGTGTTAACACAACCTTCTGATAAAAGTCTGGCCCCTCACATAAGGTTTTCTGTAGGGTGAAAAACATACTAACCTGCAAACATGAATATTTGTGTCCTCTTAGGAAAACATGTTTTCAACACATGAACGAATGGGTATTGTGGTTTGTACACCAGTCTCTAAGACTGGTTCTCATGAATCAGTTTCTCCATCCCTTTTCCCAGGTTGCTCCGCTCTGGTCCGAGAATCCCTTGGTCGGCAAAGCTGAGGAACAGACCTGGATGGGGGCATCCTGGCAAGGCACTGCCCATCTGCAAGGTCTGCTGAGTGGCCACACAGCCCCCTTCTGGTCTTGGGAAGCAGCTTTTCTTCCTATGAAAGGCTAAGGCGGCAGCAGCAGCTCCCTGGTCTGGATCCTAGGAGATGACAGGCAAACTGGACCCCTGATTGGCTGAACAGACCTGATATAAGTTGAATGTCACATGTCCCCAGATTGAGCCTCCTGAAGAAGGAACCTGAGCCACCAAGTGGAACACCAGTCCGAGGGCCACAGACAGTGGATGACAAGCCAAGCCCCCAATGTGTTTTATGATGAGGTGCTCCTTACCTGAAACACATCTGTGGTGAAGGGGTGAGGGAGGTGTGGAGGAGAAGATGCCATGGAAAAGAAAGACGGATAAGAAGGGGTAGGTAGTTTGCTGCCAAGAAAGAAAATTCTGCCAGCCAACCATCAAGAATGGAATGGTGATAGCTACTGGGACCTGGAGCAAGTTACTTAACCTCTTCTGCCTCTGTTTCCTCTTGTAGAAAATGAGGATAACTCTAGGATCTACTTCAAATGGTCATCCTACTGACTCAGCAGGGTGAAAAGCACTTTGCCCAGCCAGGCTCCACATTCTCTGCCCTCCCCCTCCCCCCACCACACCCCTGGACATGGCTCCCAGGCATTTTTTTTTCAACATCTTTATTGGAGTATAATTGCTTCACAATGGTGTGTTAGTTTCTGCTTTATAACAAAGTGAATCACCTATACATATACATATATCCCCATATCTCCTCCCTCTTGCGTCTCCCTCCCACCCTCCCTATCCCACCCCTCTAGGTGGTCACAAAGCACCGAGCTGATCTCCCTGTGCTATGCGGCTGCTTCCCACTAGCTATCTATTTTACATTTGGTAGTGTATATATGTCAGTGCTACTCTCTCACTTTGTCCCAGCTTACCCTTCCCCCTCCCCGCGTCCTCAAGTCCATTCTCTACGTCTGCGTCTTTACTCTTGTCCTGCCCCTAGGTTCTTTATAACCTTTTTTTTTTTTGGATTCCATATATATGTGTTAGCATGTGGTCTTTGTTTTTCTCTTTCTGACTTACTTCACTCTGTATGACAGACTCTAGGTCCATCCACCTCACTACAAATAGCTCAATTTCGTTTCTTTTTA
>NC_041219.1:27542833-27559648 GCF_002837175.3 Physeter macrocephalus
GTTTTTGTGCCAGTACCATACTGTCTTGATTACTGTAGCTTTGTAGCATAGTCTGAAGTCAGGGAGCCTGATTCCTCCAGCTCCGTATTTCTTTCTCAACATTGCTTTGGCTATTCAGGGTCTTTTGTGTTTCCATACAAATTGTGAAATTTTTTGTTCTAGTTCTGTGAAAAATGCCATTGGTAGTTTGATAGGGATTGCACTGAATCTGTAGATTGCTTTGGCTCCCAGGCATTTTGAAAACACATTTCAAATACCTCAGAGCCACTGTCAGGGAGACCTGGCCAGAAGTTGCAGTCCTTTGAAGGACCAGGTCCAAGGTTCTGATGGACTGCCTTCCTAACTAGGAGACAGTAACATGGACAGGGAAGGTCCTTGGGCAATCATCTGGCCCAATACCCTTTGTATGTGCTTTCCATAAAGGAGCTAAATGAAAAGATGAAGATAGAATGAGAAGTAAAAGGAATTACTTAAAAATATAGGAAATTTGTGGAATTCTATTGTAACATTCTATACTACTGAGCCCTCAAATTCCTGGCCACTTCTTGGCCACTCAACCCCTTCTCCAAATTCAGATCTCTCATTCCAGATCAGTCCTCCCTTCTGGAGCTGTCACTCCAGAACACTAAACTGTGCAAGTAACACTCAGTGGGAACCTCCTGTATTTTCAAAGCCTTTTACTCTTGTTCAGAGAGTGGGTGGGTAATGGTAAGCCACCTCCTCTACCCCCATTCTCCATCCATCGTCATTTCACAGGGATGGGGGTGTCCTCTAGATTAGGAGTCACTGCATGTAATGAGAGAAGTTCCGATGGGAGTGCCTAGATAGGGGAACTGGGTGGAGGCAGAAAAAGGGCTGAAAGCCATTTCACTAGAGTTGTACTGTCCAATATGGTAGCCACTAGCCACATGTGACTGCTGAGCACTTAAAATCAGCCTCATACAAATTGAAGTGTGTTGTAAGTGTGAAGTTCGCACCAGATGTGAAGACTTAGTGTGGAAAAAAAGTGTAAAATACCGCAGTAATAATTGTTTGCTATTCCTTTCATTTTGAAATGATAATAGTACTTTGGATATATTGGGTTAAACAAATCATTCAGACTAATTTCACATGTTCTTTCTACTTTTTAAAATGTAACTACTAGAAAATGTAAATTACATATGTGGTTCACATTGTGGCTTGCATTATATTGATATTTCCATTAGATGACACGGCTGTGGAACCAGCTTTCTGTACTCTTTTCCCTCTCACTGCTGCCATCCTCATGGTCAGTCCTTACCCTTCACATGAGTGAGCAGTGATACCGGTGGGAAGCTAACTAGCCACTCCTAGGCTTTTGTTACTCTGGGGGAAAAAAAGTAGAAAGTAAACTAAAATCATGTTCTTTTGGCTGGTGGTATACTCCTCCCAGCTCACCCCCCTCCAATGATCACAGCCAGAAACATTCCTGGCCTCAGAATGCCAGGCTCCCACCTCAGGCTCCTGGAGCACCAGGCACAGAAAATGAACCAGTCTTCAAAGCAATGGTGGGTTCTAGATGCAGCTGAGCTACTAACCAGCTCTGAGATTTTCTATTTTTTATTTCTTGGCATATATCTCATCTTGACTGCCAAGCTGAAGGCTTCTCGAAGACAGGGATCACGTTTTTGTCCATAGCACCCAGCTCTGTACCCACACCTCTAGGAGGCAGTCGATAGATATTTGTTGAATGCAATGCATGAAAGACTTAGTGGGCTTCAGTTTACTCACCTGTAAAAATGAAGGCATCAGACCAAATAATCTGATAGGTTAACAGAATTTTAAAGCTAAAAGGGACCTTAGGATCCTATGGCCCAGTGGTTTTCAATCCAATCAGTTACAATGCATTTTTATAACATTTTATAGTACTGTATTTACTAATCCAGTATAAAATAATATAACCTACCTATACACATATTTTTAAATTAATGTGCAAATTGTAATACACAGAGAAATGAAAATTACTTCTATAAAATAATATGTATTTCAATATATAAATACTCTGTATGACTGCTCTAAAGTGCAATGAAGCCTCAGATTCACACACCTATAGAATCGCCATGAATGCGACAGCTACAATGCAGACTTTACAGGTGTGTTGTTTTGGTGATTCAAACATCTTTAGTGTTTGCTACTGGTGATCTGATTTTTCTGAAATGATGAATAACTCCGCAAAGTTCTGAGCAAAAGAGAATACAATCTTACCTCTTTTTATACCTATTCCTGGAAAATACAGTGTATACATTTATTTGTAAAACAAAGTTGGATTCTTTGAATATCTGACAGAACATATGAAAACCACGCAGGTTGTGGGACAATTCTTCTCTTTGCAGAACTCTCCAGAGTATTATATAGCAGCTCTGCCCCTGCCCATCAAATGTCACTAGCACCCCACCCCTAACCACTGTGACATCTAAAAACACTCCCACAGGATTCTAAAAGCACGCAAGGGGGTGAGGCCAACCTCTGTAGAGAATCTCTGATAGGCCAAATTTTTTAATTACTAGCATAATTTGAATAAAATGTAGGGGCACAGATATCAGATACAGTAATGTTAAGTTTTGATGGTCTATTTTCAAGAAAGTTGTGTGTATATATACTATGATAGAAAGAAGGGAATCATGAACTTAGGTTTCACAATTTATGTGGCTGATCACTGTTGGTTCTGCCACGTTTCAAGTTATAAAAAAGACTTGTCTTCTGAGATGCTTTGCCTGCATTCTCACTGGACGAAAGAGGCCTGGAGGCTCAGAGAGTCAGAGGCAGGCTGAGCTGGAGAGGCCAGGGCTCCCGGTTGCCAGGTCCTTGTTTCAGGCTCATTTCCTCTACATACTCAAAAGTTTCTAGGATGTCACAGCAGAAGCTGCACTAGTTGCAACACTTGTATAATATCTCCAGCGGCAGTGTTTTTACTTTCAGAGCCTCGGTCATGGCTGCTTACGTGTGATTCTAGGATTCACGATAAGAGTAAATATTTAGATCCTTCAAACAAGTTAAACTGCAGTCAAACTGCAGTCCTACTGGGTAACCCCACTTGAATCTCGTTTACTTTGGGGGGAGTGTGCATTCTGCCCATTTCATTCAAAACTTTATATATAAACAGAAGGTGAAGTCAGCTCCTCTCCTTCTCCCTCGACCCCTCAACTGCTTATTTCGGAATGGGGATGCCGCCCAGTTCCTCAGAGGATCTCCTGGCCTTGCTCACAGCAGAGAGTATGTGCTCAGTGGGAAAATCTGCTCACACCAGGAAACCAGATCCTGTTTGAATGACAGTAGCTATGGGAAAACAATATGTCTACAGCCAGCACCAAAGTATGGTCTGTACTTTGTGGCTGGCATTGCCCCAGCAGAGAATCGGCAGGCAGTGGAGAAACCTTGCATAAGCAGCAGGCTCTGACAGCCAACTTGACTACTGCCCTTGCTTCCCCCTACCTTTCTACGTCCCTCAATTTGAGCATCTGGTCTGCAGGCAATATTCTCTGGCTCCAGGTCAACTTCTTCTCTGTGATACCCTCAGCAGGTGGGGTAAAAGGTGGTTCTGGCTTGCCCTGGACTCCAACCTGCTCTCAGATTCCCCAGAATTATCTTTTTTTTCAAGCATATATTCTTCCCCTTTCTTGGGGAGCTCGAAGCTCATTCTGCCCCCTTCCCTGGCTCAGCTCCATGCCCTTCTTCAGGCCAGTGGTTCCCCAATATCCACAGAACCCAGGCCAAGTCCACACCATGCCAGCAAGTGCCCCTTGTTCCTGGCATCTGTACCACTGAGGTCCCCTTGGCTTTGAGATAATCTGTCATACAGGCCCCAGTACATGAGCCAGAGACCTCAACCTAAAACAGTTACAGGGATGGAACAAAAGAAACCAATGAAACTGGTCTTTCAGATTTCTCTAACAGGAGTGGATAACGTGAATGTGAGAGGAGGTATTTAGGCATAGATATATGAAGGAAAAAGAAAAGAAAAGGAAAGAGAGAAGTATCTCTCCCAATTTCCCCTAATTGCTTGTAATTCCAGGTCTCTGAAATGGGCCAAGAAAAGCTGCCAAGCAAGAGGTAGAAGATAAGGACATAAAAGTCACATTTAATTTTCAGTGCTTTGTAAAAGCCCAAAGACTATTTATTGCATATGCTTGACAACTTCTGCAGGGTCGCCCTGGATTCAAGTTCTGTGGGATTTGGCCACTTTGGACATTTTTGCATGGCTGGACTCCTAGCATCTAGTGAAAAAAGGAAAGGGATTCCAACACACTCGATTTCCACTTATAGAATAGGTGTTAGTTCTTATTGAATTATACAATCCCCGCTGCTCTATCAGATGTTGGCAAAGTTCTCTGTGCACCATTTTAATGCTTTGTGATGTAATTCTTTTATGATTTAACATGTGTCACTTAAATTTATATTTCCTGTCTATTCTTCCCACACTAATTTGAACCATACAAAAAAACTTACGGTCTGTACTTTGTGGTACAGACCGTAAAAGAGGAGAGGAGAAACTGCATCTAGGACAAGTAAGGATATTGTATTGAAATAATTCCTGATGAAAGTTAGCATTTTACATAACAATACAGGATATGGCAAAAATCAACTCAAGATGCCTTGTATTGCAATTGCATTATAACTAACCAAGTCCAGACCCAAATTTTACACCAACTGCAAATCATGGACTGAAATAAAACTCATGCCTGCGCCAGAGGGTGCTTTCCTTGGATTTGGCAACAAGTTATTAAGTTTGCATAGGATAGACAGCAGAGGAGGAAATGGTTATAAAGGACAGCTAATTCTCATTTGGTAAACAGCTAGATTTTTAAATAATAATAATATCACTTTTAATTAAAACTGATACATCTAACACAAACAGAAACTATGTCTAAATGACATTGCTGGAACTTAGAGTAAAAATAAAAATAATAAAATCTTTAGAGTCTAGTATGTACTAATTAGTAGGTTGTTAGTTTACATACATTGCCTTGTGCCTTTTGTAAAAAAAACTTTGGGGCTTCCCTGGTGGCACAGTGGTTGAGAGTCCACCTGCCAATGCAGGGGACACAGGTTCGTGCCCCGGTCCGGGAAGATCCCACATGCCGCGGAGGGGCTGGGCCCGTGAGCCATGGCGCGTCTGGAGCCTGTGCTCCGCAATGGGAGGGGCCACAGCAGTTAGAGGCCCGCATACCGCAAAAAAAAAACAAAAACAAAAAACAAAAAACCTTAAGTCCATAGCTTACACTAGGGTTCAGGCTTTGTATTGTACATTCCGAGGGTTTTGATAAACATATATGCCATGTGTCCACCATTACATCATACAGAATAGTTTCACTGTTCTGAAAATCCCCTGTGCTTCATGTATTCACCCCTCAGCCCCTCAGCCCAAACCCCTGGCAACCACCGATCATTTAATGGTCTCTAAAGTTTTGCCTTTTCCAGTATGTCACATAGTTGGAATTATACAGTGTATATCCTTTTCAGACTGGCTTCCTCCACTTAGCAATATGCATTTAAGGTTTCTCCATGTCTTTTCATGATTTGATAGTTCATTTTGTTTTATTGCTGAATAATATTCCATCACATGGATGTACCACAGTTTATCCTTTCAATTATCAAAGGGCATCTGGGTTGCTTCCAATTTTGGCAAATACGAATAAAGCTACTCTAAGCATTTGTGTGCAGGTTTCTGTGTGGACATAAGTTTTCAACTATTTAGGCAAATACCTAGGAGCAGGGCTTCTGGATCATGTGGTAAGATTATGTTCAGCTTTTTAAGATACGGCCAAACTGTCTCCCAAAGTGGCTGTTCTAATTTGCTTCTTATTGCTTAATCTTTTAACTACCCTTCAATATATGTATTTTATACCTGTTAGATGAGAAAATTGAGATTCCAAGAGGTTAAATAATTTGCCCAAAGTCACACAGAAGAGTAATGCCTAACGCCGGGATTCAAGTTTGGGTTGGTCTGGCTTTAAAGGTGGTGGTTTTGCTACAATGCTGCATCTCCAAGCAAACCAAACATCAGCCAGGTCAGGGTCCTTCAATGGTGTAAGTGTATGTAGCCAATCTCTACTCTATGTGTTAATGTCCCTGTCCTGAGTCTAAAGCCAGACACCAGGGAAATATGCTATTGCACAAGCCTTGTAACTTTCCCCCTCCCCTACACCACAGAGTCATCCTCTCCTCCTCCTCTGCCACAGCTCCAGGAAGAGGCTACAGGCCCTGTGAATACGGCAGAGGGCAGGTGTTAGAAGGAGCCCTGCCTCAATATCTCAATATCTCAATACAGTACAACTCTAGCTGTAGGCAAAGACATTAAACTCTACATTAACACCCCATAAAAACACTTTCAGTATATTACTATTGTAACCAAAAGCCTCAGCATCAGGTTTCTGAATTCAGGGCTTCTTTCAAAGATCTAGAACACCAGCAGCTGGTTAGGATGGGAGGCTGAGGGGAAAAGTCACTGGCTGCCCCTTGTAAGTTTTTTTTGCCAGAAACAACTTAGATGACAGTTATAGACTCATACCTGTAAGCTAACTAAGAGATTTAGTGACTTAAAAATGTTTTTATATTTTTAACTCAAGACAGGGGAGTTTTGCATTGCACTCTTGAGGTATGATCTGAGATACGCCTAATTTTCAAGCAGGGCAGAAATCCAGATACACCTGCACTTCAGTTAACTGACCATCACAACATACAGTTGTACGTGTCGGGGAGAAGTGACAGGCAGGGACGGCTGGGGAGAGCAGAGGCCACGGCCAGCTTATGTTCACTGTTAGGCTTACTTAGTCACTTACTTAGTAGGACCGTGAAGCATGATATGGAGACCATCCCACCAACTACAAGGTAGAGAATAATATTTTCCACATAATAATACACATATCGGCCATACTGTATACTGCAAAGAGCCTAGTGAAATTCCCTATTCTTAAAGCGTATCAATTCTTTCTTTTCCCCTCTCCTCCTTTCAGCAATTCTAGCTACGTTAGTCATCCAGCCTTCAAACGTGGCACAGAATGTCCTGCTTCAAGAGAGCACAATTAGGTACAGCCTGGAGAAATAGCTTAGGAAGCCTAAGAAGAACAGTGATGCTTATTCTCATGGATAATACAATCTGGTTAATTTAGGGAGTGTGCTTTACATAGCAACTTGGATGAGCCTAGAAGCATCACCCTTTGCTAACTGTCATCTCTTTAAAAATTTATTAAAAAGGTATATAACTTTTTAGCTGTTGGTAGAGGTTATAAGAGAATATTTCTTTGGCTGCTACTTGTAGAAGTGACTAGATTTCGTTGAGAAAGGACACAAGTTGAGGGGAAGAGATGAGACTGTTGAATATGAAAGCAGGCTGAATTCATGGAAATCTTATGCCCATGTCTTTATTTGCCAAGGGAGGGCTATGGATTTAATTCATAGTTCCCTCAAGATAGAAAAGGGGAAAAGGAATGTGTAAACCAGCTGTGCCAAGATGCCCACTCATTCTTTATTCATTCAATAATGAAAAATATTTACTGTGATTATGAATAGTAAAGAGGTAAGGGCAGCCAGTTGTACAAACTGGACCTTACAGTTTAAAACGCAACCACTCAGGCCCTACAGAGTAATGGGTCTGGCATTCCAGATTCTATGTCATTTCAGAATGACAGAAGGAAGGGACTTTGTGATTATCCAGTCTTATTGCTCACCTCCCCTGAATTAAGATAAAGGAAAATGAAGACAAATTGCTTTAAATGATTTTCCCAAGGTCATGCAGCTAATTTATGGCAAAGATGGGGCTAAGAACTCAAAATATCTCCATCCCTGACCCAGTATGCTTTCCAGTATATCCATGTTCCTCAAACTGAAGCAGAATCACTCCCTGGGGCACAAGCAGTATGCAAGGCAACAGGATAAACATGGTGCATTTTCCTGGAGGGCCGACACTATTCAGTGATAAGCATTTTTTATAGTTAAAAAATGCAGCCATCATGAAAAGTCTACAAATAACAAATGCTGGAGAGGGCGTGGAGAAAAAGGGAACCCTCCTACACTGTTGGTGGAAATGTAAATTGGTGCAGCCACTATGGAGAACAGTATGGAGGTTCCTTAAGAAACTAAAAACAGAGCTACCATATGATCCAGTAATCCCACTCCTGGGCATACCCCCAGAAAAGACGAAAACTCTAATTCAAAAAGATACATGCACCCCAATGTTCATAGTAGCATTTACAACAGCCAAGATACTATTTACAACAGCCAAGACACAGAAGCAACCTAAGTGTCCATCAACAGATGAATGGATAAAGAAGATGTGGTACATATATACAATGGAATATTACTCAGCCATAAAAAGAGAATGAAATATTGCAATATTGCCATTTGTGGCAACATGGATGGACCTAGAGATTACCATACTAAGTGAGGTAAGTCAAACAAATATCATATGCTATCACTTATATGTGGAATCTAAAAAAATGATACAAATGAAATTATTTACAAAACAGAAACAGACTCACAGACATAGAAAACAAACTTATGGTTACCAAAGGGGAAAGGGAGTGGGGGGTGATAAATTAGGGGTTTGGGATCAACAGATATACACTACTATCTATAAAATAAACAACAAGGACCTACTATATAGCACGGGAAACTATATTCAACATCTTATAAAAACCTATAATGGAAAAGAATCTGAAAAAGTTTTATATATATATATAAAACTGAATCACTTTGCTGTATACCTGAACTAACACAACATTGTAAATCAACTATATTTCAATTTTTTAAAAATTTAAAATTTTTTTAAAATTAAAATGCATGTAGTACAGAATGGAAGTTAAAAAATGTTTAAGATTAAAAGAAGGTTTCACAGGACTTCCCTGGTGGTGCAGTGGTTAAGAGTCCGCCTGCCAATGCGGGGGACATAGGTTTGATACCTGGTCCAGGAAGATCTCACATGCCGCAGAGCAACTGAGCTCGTGCACCACAACTACTGAGCCTGCGCTCTAGAACCTGTGAACCACAACTACTGAGCCCGCCTGCCACAACTACTGAAGCCTGCATGCCTGGAGCCCATGCTCCACAACACGAATGTTATGGAGAAGCCCGCACACCGCAACAAAGAGTAGCCCCCAATCGCCGCAATTAGGGAAAGCCTGCGCACAGCAACGAAGACCCAACGTGGCCAAAAAATAAAAAAAATTTTTTGAAGAAAGAAGCTTTCCCAAAAATTTTGGGTTTGAGATGAGCTACTACGGTCTAGCTTCCCAGACCCTCCTAGGAACATGGTCAGTCTGACGTGGAGGGTCTTTAGAGAAAACCAGGAGAAGCATTCAAGTATTCATGGTGTTTGGCTGTTCAGTAACATTGGTTTACTCACAGGTGACCAGGGACTGGAAATGTATTAGCAAAGAGCTATGCTGATAAGATACAATGCAGAGTGGTCCAAAATACTGTCACACACCCACACCTAGTCTCACTGGCCTCCTTGGAAACTGAGTAGGAGCAGTGTTGGAGTAAAGGGGAGACGCAATTTCAGGACATCATAAAATCAAACAAATCTATAACAATGGCATGATGTTACCTCTCCAAAGGAACTAAATACTTAAACTGGCCAATCAGGATAACTTCTTCCATCCCTTCATGACAAAACTTCTTCAATAATTTATCTAAATCAGCTATTTCCTGTATTTTCCACTCCTCTCACGAACTTGTCACAGAAATGAGTGAATGATAGATAAAAATGGCAACTTTAATGAATTTATAAATAAAATAACTTTCTGAGTTTTGTGAACCAACCCAGTTCCAGGATGGAATTTGGAAAAGAGCTATGGGTGACACTGAGCTCTTAAAAGTTTTTTTTTTTTAAACTTTGTTTCCAAATCATGGGGCCATAGCCTGTCTAGAACCTAGATACTGAAGAGATGATATGCTCCGCTCTAAAGATTACACACAGCATTGTTATCAAATTCAGAAAACATTTTAGGTAGTAAATATATATTTCCTTACTTCATATTCATTTTCTTGAAAGACAAAAACACTAGTTTCTCAGTCCTATCCTGTTAATAAAATTGAAACCATCTAGGGAGAGTGTCCTATTTATATAGGATAGGAATAAACAGCTTATGTGTATATATATGTCTTAATTCCTCATTTTTTTACACAGCGTGCCTGTTCTGGTAAGCCAGGATGACCAGCTCACACATCTGTGCTCGAAGGTCACTAAAAGAAAGAGTCACTCTGGTTTTCAGAGCACCCCTCTCTTTCCTTGGCTCCAGATCTGCCTACTCCATTCCAGTTTTTACCAAGTCCAGACTCTGGACTTCTGCTCTTAGTGCTTTTGAACGACCTTGGATTCCCCACCTTGATTCCCTATGCCCTCTAAAAAAATATGGCTGTGTCTAATCCTGTGGCTCTCTGGGCTCTGGGCTGCTTTGGATGGGTTATCTAAGACCCAACCAATTCCACTTGTACTCTATCTTCTCCCAAGGTAGAAGACAGGTCTCAGAAATTATATTTCTTCCATACTCACAAGTGAAAGAGCCTCATTCAATAATTTTTTATTGTTCTAATCCATGGCTAGTAGTCATATTTGATGGGAAGTATCAAATTTATGCTGAAAGGTCTTATAGTAAACACTGAAGTTGCAAAATCCAACTTTCATGACTCCAATACAAATATTTTAGAGAAGCGTTAAAATTTCTACAATTTTAAACATTAAATTCTGGACATTAAAGTTAGTAAAATCGGTGGGGACAAAATATATGATTTAATCACTGACTTCTTGGAATATATCAAACTTGAATGAGAAAACCAAGTTTGACCACTATCAGTTAGTTTAAACACCTACTCTCCCAAGGGCAAAAACATTTTCCAGGTCATCTACATGTTATACAGTGACTTAATCCCATGGTTTTCTGTGTTTGCCGAGACTCTTTGGTATAATTTGAACTTCAATTTTATTCCTGTTGCCAGAGCTAAGAAAATGGAATTTCACTACATTTAATCCAGTCTAGAAAATAAAGAGATATATCTTTTATCATTTTTTCCTGAGTTTTACAAACCATCATAAAATCTTTATAATAGATAGCATTCCGGCCACCTGTCTTTATATCTGGTCACCATAATGCAGTCTCCGCAGCTTTCAATTTTATTGCTAAATAGCCTTGGAAACAAACAAAAAACGGAAACATTTAATATATTTAGTATACTTTGTGTCTCTAAGTTAAAACAAGTATAAAATGCTACCAAAGAGACTCAAGAAGATATCAGTTTCATAAAAAATACAAACTGATTAAAAATCTTGAGAATGAGAAAATACGATTATTGAAATAAAACCAATAGCAGAATAGACACAGTTGAAGCAAAAAAAAAAAAAAAGAAAGAAAGAAATTGAGAGCTGGAAGACTGACAAAGGATCCTCCTTCCTCTCTGGAAGAACATGGCCCAAAATGACAAAGATAGATGGTATGAAAGAGAAATTGAGAGACAGTGAGAATAGATTCAGAAATTCTAATATCAATCTAAAAGAAGTTAGAAGAGGAAAGCAAGAATGGAGGACAGGAAATAATCAAAGAAATACTTTTTAAAAAATTCTTGACTTGGAAGAGTGATCAGACTAGAGTCCAATCAAGTACTGAACCCTCTCTTCCTGAATGCCTCAATACTTATGGGAGAGACAGTCTGCCATGAGGTCACATGAGCCCCAGCATCTACCTCCTCTTCCCAAGAGCAAGACCAGCAGGATCAAGACGTCAAATTGCCAGTTTTCCCAGTGCCATGACACCTCCAACTGAATCTGAGGTCAACTTCCCCAAAGCCTTGACTCTTATTAAGCACTCAACAAATGTTACCTAGTATTGTTGTTGTTGCTATTATTATTATTTTATCATCATCATCCACGCCCATGGCTTCACATGTTACTCACTCATTTGCTAATGACTCGTAAATATAAGTCTCCAGCCAAGATCTCTTACCTGAGTTTCAGACCTGTATTTAACTGTGTATTTCACATTCCCACTGAAATATCAAATAGGAATCTTAAATTTAACATGACCAAATCAGCTTTATTTCTCTCTCCCTACTCTACACCCAAATCCACTTCTGAACACAAATCCCCCTGCCTAGCCTTCTTTAAATCAGTAAATGGTACTACCCTCCACTCATTTTCTCAGACTAGGACATCTTTGCTTCCTCATTGCCCCATATTTCTAATCAATCAGAAAGACCTGTTGGATCTACTCCCAAAATACATGGATCCAACTATATCTTACCATCTATGCTGCTATTACCCTAATTTAAAATTGTAAACTCTTCAGGATATTGTTATATTAGCAATTATGTTAAGGATATTAACCCTTTGTCATTTGTGTTAGAAATATTTCCTCTTGTTTATTTTTACTTTGCTTAGAGCTGTTTCGCTGAACAGAAGTTTTAGATATTTACATAATTAAAGTTATTAATTCTTTCCTTTATGGCTTTTTGGTTTTGAGACAGGCTTATAAAGGCCTTTCCCTTACCAAAACTATAATTAAATTCCTTTACATTTACTGAGTGAATGATAGATAAAATGGCAAAAGCCATAAAAACTTTATGGCTTTATAAAGGCCTTTCCCTTACCAAAACTATAATTAAATTCCTTTACATTTTCTTCTTAGTGCTTTTATGGCTTTGTTTTTATCTTTGATCCTACTGAAACTTTTAAATAATATAATAAAGTTTGGTCTATTCAAATTTTCTTCTTCTCTAGTCAATTTTGGCAACTGATATTTTCCTAGAAATATCCATTTCACCCAGGTTTTCAAATTCTTTGCATAAAGCTTACTTAAAAGAATATTAAAAGTTAAAAAAAAAAAAAACCCTATATCTCTCGTATCTCATGTTTCATTCCTAAAATTCCGTATTGTTGTTCTTGCTTCTTTTACATGATAAAACCTGCCAAAGGTTTGCCCATCTAATCTGTCTTTTTGAAGGACTAGCTTTTGGTTTTATAGACAAAGTTTACTAATTTTTGTACTCGTTCTATTAGTTTCTGCCTATGGTTGTTGTTAATTATCTTCCTTCTACTATTTTAGGATTTATTTTCTTGGGTCTTTCTTTTTTTTTTTGCTTTGCTTTTCCTAGCCTCCTGAATTGAATGCTAAGTTCATTTACTTTCCATTTGTCCTAAATGTATTTAAGGCTGTACGTTTTTTTCTCTCCATACTAACTTCAATGGCTGAATACCCTCAGTGTTTAATATGTAGTTCTCTTATTTTTCTACTATAATTTCAGGTTTTATTTTCTCTTTACTTTAAAATTATTTAAAATGTTGTTTTTAAAAACATTTTAGCCCTTCTTTAGTAATTTTTACATTTTATTTTAATTAATCTATTTTGTATTGTAATTAGACATGTGGCCTGTATGATTTCTGCTTTGGGAATTAGTTGTAATTTTCTTTGCCATCTTGTTATAAAATTAAGCTCTCAATTCTCAAAGTGATTTACCTAGCAAAGTGGAAATGTAACAATTTCTCCTTATGTTTGTATGCCTTCACTACCTTTTTACATTTTGATGCAATGTTATCAGGTTCACAGTGTATCTCTTAGCACTTTGCATACTGCAAATTTTATCAACTGTAAATTTTATCAACATGAACAATATCTTTCTTATATTTGATACTTTCACCTTGAACTCTATATTGTCTATTTCCAGTATTGTTATACCTGCTACCATTTGCCCCTGAATGTCTGGCATCATTTTAACAGCCTGGATATATTTCAGCTACTGAGGAACATGCTCATTGACATCCATCTTGTCAAAATGCATTAAGTAAGTACCCAAGTTTCCAGGGATCGATACTAGGCACTAAGGACCTTTAAACGTGAGTACTGTACAGAGATAGATAGATAAATAGATAGGTAAATAAACAGATAAAAATTTAAGTGTTTTGTGGTTTTTTTTGTGGGATGGTATACTAGTCTTCTATTGCTGCCATAGCAAATGACTACAAACCTAGCGATTTAATCTAACAGTTATGTAAGGCAGAAGTCTGACATGAGCTAGAAATCAAGGCATCAGCAAGGCTGTGTTCCTTTTTGGAAGCACTAGGAGGGATTCTGTTCCCTTGCCTTCTCCAGCTTCTAGAGACTGTCTGCATTCTTTGGCTCATGGCCCCTTCCTCCATTTTCAAAGACTACAACAGTGGGTCAAATCCTCACATCACATCTCTCTGAGCCACTCCTCTGCCTTCCTTTTCTACTTTTTTTCATGTGATTAGAATGGGTGCATCTAGATAATCCAGGATAATCACTTCATCTCAAAATGAGTACCCGTAGTCACCTCTGAAGAGTCTCTTTTGCCAGATAAGGTAACATATCACCAGGTCCTGGAGATTAAGACGTGTACAACTTTGGGGGTGGTAGGATCATTATTCTGCCACCACAGATGAGTTTCTATTTTGTTGTGTTTATTTTCCATTTCAGCTGGAAGTAGTCTGAGACTTCTGCTTCTCAGAATGCCAGGGGAGACATCTCCTGAGTTAAGACTTGCTAACAGCTTATTGGTAAGGCAAGGCACTTGCAAGGCACTTACAGTTTTTTGGATGGCTTTAGATGTTTAATGCCAAAAGGTAGATGTGGAATGACTTTAAGAGAGAAAGTGTATTTGTTAAGGTAGGTGCAAGTACAGTAGATATTTCTTCTCTTGCTCACAAAGAGCACTAGGCGGGTGAACAGATTGAAGAGGTGGGCCTCCTCCTTGCATTACAAGTGGGACTGCCTAGCTTTATGTACCTCCTGATGTGATATATTTGAGAGCATACAGCACCACCAAGAAAGTATCCTTGCC
Organism: Physeter macrocephalus; assembly: GCF_002837175.3. Classification (NCBI taxonomy): domain Eukaryota; kingdom Metazoa; phylum Chordata; class Mammalia; order Artiodactyla; family Physeteridae; genus Physeter; species Physeter macrocephalus. The sequence continues at coordinate 27,557,639 of NC_041219.1, forward strand.
TGAACTATTTAGCCTAAATTTAATCAAGCTTCTAGAACCAACTACTACTTTATAGGAAACATACGGAATGGAAGAACGTATTCACCACCACCACAAGAATAAAATTACCCAAATCCAGAATGTGTAAAAACGTAAAAGACAAATGATCCATCCACCCTAATAGCGTATTCCAAAATAAATAACATAAAAAATTTAAGTGTGGGGAGGGGGAAGGGTAAGCTGTGACGAAGTGAGAGAGTGGCATGGACATATATACACTACCAAATGTAAATTAGATAGCTAGTGGGAAGCTGCCGCATAGCACAGGGAGATCACCTCTGTGCTTTGTGACCACCAAAAAATAAAATAAAATAAAAATTCAAAAAAAAAATTTAAGTGTAATGAAAAAAAAAACCCTATCCACTTGTTACCACGTTATCTGCTAATGAATGCTGTAAGCTGGTGTATTCAGAGATGGGACTCATGCACTATATCTACTCACAAAGCAAATAAATACAGCACTGGGTGCTGTGGCCCAGGTTGCTTTGATGTAACTATTTACTGACCTCTGCTACAAAACTTTGCTTTTCTTACAGCAAAGAGATTCTGATTTAGCTTTTTGGGGGTGAGTAGAGTTGACCCTCGAACAAGGCGGGGGTTAAGGGCGCCAATTCCCAAGCAGTTGAAAATCTGCATATAACTTTACAGTTAGCCCTCGGCCCTCCGTACCCCGTTGCCCATCAGTGGTTCTGCATCTGCAGATTCAACCAACCACAGATCGTGTAGCACTGCAGTACATATTTATTGAAAAAAATCCACGAATCAGTGAACCTGCATGGTTAAAATCCATGTTGTTCAAGAATCACCTGTAATTCTGATTCACAGACATAAACAGATTATATTGCTTGTGTATTTTCCTCAGTAATCCAGAAAAAAAGTCATTATTTTATACCTTAGTTTTCTTCTCATAACCTCAAGTCAATGACTCGGTTTCTTAAGTTACTGAAATATCTGAAATCAGTTAAGAAACTGAAGATTTATTCTATAATATGTCTTTCAGTGGAAAGTTTCCACCGCAAAAGAAAACAGCAGCCCAGACATGCTCTCTGTTGAATGCCAGTCTTTCTAACTGAAGTCTGTGGGTCATGACTAGTTGGGGAAGGGAGGGGAACAACAGGTACTTCCTTTGTAAAACGGTAGATAATACTTTAGGAAAAGATTTGTTGCATTTATATTCACATGGATGTGTGCGCTGGGTTAAAATGTAAAATGTATTTCAAAAAGCCTGAACGTGGTTGCTTTAGTGACTGATACACACCCAACACAGTCACCATCACAAAGGCAACTTTAGAAACTGAAATCAAGAGGCAGGAGTCCCTTAGAAGATGATCCCAAAAAAGGTTATACTAATTTTTTAGTTAACATTTAAATAAAAATACCTAGCTCTCACAGAACTTTTGGATCCCCTGGGTCCTTAGACCCCAGGTTGAGAGAGAATAATCTAGTTCAAGCCATTCATTGTAAGATAAGGAGACCAAAACGCAGACAGGTGGGAATACACGCCCCTTCTCCATCCCTCGCCCTGTCCCCACCTATGCTCTCAGAATTCTGTTCCTGCAGTCCCTTTCTCTTTTGCAAGCTGGAAGAGGGCTACAGAGCCAGATTACAAGACCTCGGGTGGGCTGCCGGCATTCCCAGGGCCACAGAGAGAAATTCCTCGGTCGGCTTTCCTAGGACTCACCTGTCCTCACTATCTCAGCATTAAGTAGGGGAAAGGCTTGCAAAAGGAGTCAGCCACGTGGTTCAGTTTAGCTCTTTAGTGATATTGCAATAATAGCAACAGCTGTGACCTGGCCAATAATACCTGTTGAGGACCTGAGCTCTCGCAGTCTCTTCCAACCTTAGAGAGAAAGAATAACGGTTAAGAGTCCAGTCTGTGGGGCTTCCTTAGTAGCGCAGTGGTTAAGAATCCACCTGCCAATGCAGGGGACACGGGTTGGAGCCCTGATCCGGGAAGATCCCACATGCTGC
>NC_041219.1:27559944-27573779 GCF_002837175.3 Physeter macrocephalus
CCGGGAAGATCCCACATGCTGCCGAGCAACTAAGCCCGTGTGTCACAACTACTGAGCCTGCGCTCTAGAGCTCGCAAGCCACAACTACCGAGCCCGCGCTCTAGAGCTGGTAAGCCACAACCACTGAGCCCGCGTGCCTAGAGCCCGTGCTCTGCAACAAAGACAAGACACCTCAATGAGAAGCCCGCGCACCGCAACGAAGAGTAGCCCCCGCTGGCCACAACTAGAGAAAGCCCACGCACAGCAACAAAGACCCAACACAGCTAGAAATAAAAATAATTTAAAGAGTCTGGTCTGTGGAGTTCAGATCCCAACTGCCACCTATTAGCTGTGTGACTTTGCCGAGCCCGCGCTCTAGAGCTCGTAAGCCACAACCACTGAGCCTGCGTGCCTAGAGCCCGTGCTCTGCAACAAAGACAAGACACCTCAAGGAGAAGCCCGCGCACCGCAACGAAGAGTAGCCCCCGCTGGCCACAACTAGAGAAAGCCCACGCACAGCAACAAAGACCCAACACAGCTAGAAATAAAAATAATTTAAAGAGTCTGGTCTGTGGAGTTCAGATCCCAACTGCCACCTATTAGCTGTGTGACTTTGAGCAAGTCACCTGACCTGTGTCTCAGTTTCTTCCCCTATAAAATGGAGGATGATAATCACTATCTCATAGGGTTGTTATAAGGAAAGAACGAGTTATTATATATAAAATGCTTAGAACAGTGACTGACATAGCCTTTCTTTTACTCCATCAATCTTATTTCTCACTACACCTCTTCACTTATCCTTCATTCCAGGAGGAAGAAAATGAAAACACTTTTGCTTCTACTATATCCTTACTCATGTCCCCAAAAACATTCATTCAGCAAATATTTCCAGGGAGCCACAAAATACAGACAAGATACAGTTTCCTGCCTTCAAGATAGGTACAACTTCCTGGGAAACAAAGACAAATACATGTAACCAATTACAAATAATGTGCCAAGTATAGAAACTGAGAAATATACAAAGTGCTACCCCACCAGGGAAGAGAAAGCAACTGAGTTGACCAGGAGGAGTCTCAGGGATGCTTAAGGAGAGTGGTGAGGGAGGTGACACTTCAACTGAGGCTTACATGGTGTGGGAAAAGACTGTTTCTGGTCTTGCACAGAACTTTACTGGTTCCCTTAATAAATTACACAAAGCCTGAAAGATGTTCCTAGAATGGAAAAACAAAAAAAGCTGATTCACATGGTGCTGGGATTGTGGACTCAAATCCGAAAGCTCCTGAAAGACAGGAACTGTATCCCCTTGGGCTCTCTATTCACACAGCTCTGCCCTGAAGACCTTCTGCCAGACATTCGAGACACATGTGGCTGAATGTGTCCCTTTGTCTTTTGATTTAATATTGTTCTTGGTACATAGTTATGAATTGTTCTAAAGTTATTTGTGCAATAAAGAAATTTTTAATAAAATTACAGATATACAAACATACCAAACACACATAAAACACAATATTAGTAGTTGAGATACCTATTGCAGTAGTGGTAAAATTCCTTGGCCAAAAGTATACCAGGTACTACCTAGATGTAGCCCAGGTGTTAGCTGGGGCCCTCACTGACCTTCAAGAAATTGGCCCAAGCCTCCGTGAACTCTGTGCTCTCTGACATCCCAAAGCCCTTCTCGACATTTGGTGAGATCATGTTCTCAGGGCCTCCTTTACTTTCTGGGCTCCTGATCGTATGAGTGTTGTCTCCACACTGTACTGAATCAACTGTGATGTGAATCTCTGCATCTCCAACTTCACCCCTGAAATCTACTCCATGCCAGGCATGCGCAGGCAGAGGAGGCCTCACAGAAAAGCTGGGGATCACAAGGAACAGTGGCAGCATGGTCCTCCCCACAACCTCCTGCATTTAGCTGATGCTCTGTCCCTCCTCCTGCCTCCCCTCTCTTTTGTTCTTGCATGTTATCCCCCTCCCTCTCTCAACAACCAATAAATGCTTCCCCTGGACTCTCACAGAGTAGCTCTGCCAACATGCAGCCTTTGGGGCCTCATATTCTTTCTCAAACACTTATCAAGGTGTTTTCTCCAAGGTTATTTCCTTCATAAAGCAAATTCCAGATGTTCAGATGATAGCATTTCCATTTTGCCTAGCTTCCCTAGCTAAAAGTTATATTTGAGAGGAGGGGCTGATCCCAGTGGAAGCAGCAGCTGTGCCAAGGGATGCAACAGTGGCCAGTACAAGTAGCAGAGGTGGTGCCAGGACACGTCACATGCCCTCAGGGCTAAGCTCAAGGGCGGAAGAGAGATTTGCAAAGGGCTGGAGCTCTAATAGAGGCAGAAGGGGATATAAACCAGCAAAATTAACATTAATGTCAAAGAGACCCATTAACCCTAGGGCCTTAGGAAACAGTGGCTTCAAGTAAAAACTCTTAAGAAAAATTATAATCTTGACAAGGAAAGTTCTAGCCCCATAAAAATGTTTTCAATGATCTAATAGTAAATACTTAACATTTATAAGGAATAAGTATTATTTAGATGATTTTTATACGGTAATTCATAAAGAATGATCTTGACAAAAGAACAGTCTTCTATGTATACCATGCAAAGAATGTCAAGTACAAAATTGTTAGCTGTGGCAGGAAAAAAAAAAAACCCAATGGCTAACCTTTATATAAAGTTTTTCCTTAAGATATAATTCTTTGAGAAAGAGCCTAAAAGTCTTCAGGAAAGAAAAAACTTTAACCTCCCAACCACTCCATCAAGTAGACACAGATAGCTATTACTATACTCATTTGATAAGTAAACAAAATTTGGTGATTCCAACTTATCCCCAGTCCAGAAGACTCTTCAAGTATTGATCTACTCTGAGACATAAGAAAGGATTTCACTTTGGTCAGGAGTTTCCTTACGCCCTCTTCAGAGAAGACAAGAATTTGCTCAAATCCCTGGGTCAGACCTGACAGTCAGATTCATAACTTTACCCTTGCTCTAGCTATTTTACAGAAGGCTGCTCAATTATATTAAAATTAGGATGTGAGCATAGTTTTCAGTTATATAGACAAGCCTGGGAAATGGTCTTTCTAGCACCTGATCTCACTAAACTAGAAATTTAGAAGTTGTTTTCTATAGGAAGAGAAAACAGAGGGGAAGGGAAAGGAAGGAGCAAATTGACAACGAAAAACAGGCAGAGAAAGATAAGAAACAAGTGTGTCTTAGATCAAAGAGGGAATGGAACTGACAGATCTCTGTTGCTCTTTGTTCTGAGGAAGGAAAGGTCCTAGCTCTGCTGATGAAGGGTGTCAAGTTCAAATACTGCTGGAGAAAAGCAGATGCAAGCAACCATGAAACAGTCTTTGAGAAACTGGGAAACGGGAGGTCTCCAGACCTCTCCAGGTGGCACCCCGGATAGAATCTGAAATTACAAAGATCCTAAAGTACAGTATTTCTTTAACGTACTTAAGAATGTTGAACAAGGGTCTTCCCTTGGTGGCGCAGTGGTTAAGAATCCGCCTGCCAATGCGGGGGACACGGGTTTGAGCCCTGGTCCAGGAAGATACCACATGCTGCGGAGCAACTAAGCCCGTGCGCCACAACTACTGAGCCTGCACTCTAGAGCCCGCAAGCCACAACTACTAAGCCTGCGTGCCACAACTACTGCAGTTCGTGCGCCTAGAGCCCGTGCTCCGCAACAAGAGAGGCCACCACAATGAAAAGCCCACGCACCGCAATGAAGGGTAGCCCCCGCTCGCCGCAACTAGAGAAAGCCCGCACGCAGCAACGAAGACCTAACGCAGCCAAAAATAACTAAATAAAATAAATTTATAAAAGAAAAATTAAAAGGAATGTTGAACAAGGTTTACTCAGTACGCAAGCACAGCATCCAGATGAGCAGGAGATGAGGATGAGGGAAGAAGTAAGGATAAGGCTGCTTAAAGAAGCTCTTGGGAGCCAAGTTCTTTGATGGGGAATCAGAAACTAAAGTCATTTGTTTGCTCATGCATGCAATAAGTATCAGTCTCCATATATTCCAGATACTGTTTTAGGTATGGGCTAGAGTGTGACCTGGGGTTAGGGTGCTTTAGATAGGGTGGTCAGGGAAAACCTCCCGGGAGAGGGGGCTTGAGCTGAGGCCTAAATAACGAGAGGAAGCCAGCCTTATATAGTGGCCTGTATACCAGCAAGAGAGGAGAGAACTGCAAAGACTTGAGGTAAGACCCCCGCTTGGGATATGTGAAGATCAGAATGATAAGAGATAAGGGACAGACGTAGGCAGGAGCCACAGCATAAAGGAGTTTGGAATTTCTTCTAAGTTCGACAAGAAGGTGATGGAGGATTTTAAGCAGGGGAGTGATATTTCTGTTTAAAAAGACCCGTCCGGCTGCTATCTCGGGTAGACTGCAGGGGCAGGCATAGAAGCAGACAGGCAGGTTAGGAGGCGATGTGGAAGTCCAGTGAGCGATCAGAGGTTTGGACTGGGTGGGAGCGGAGAGGAGAGAAGGAGATGGATCTGGGTAAATGCGGGGGTATTTCAGTATGTGATCCTGATAGACTGGATGTGGGAGATGAAGGGGAAAGAGCAATCAAGGATGACACGCGGGTTTGAGGATCAAGCAACTGGGTACATAGTGGGGTTATTTACTGAGATGGGGATAACGGGGAGGCACAGGTATGATGGAGAAAGGAGGAGTAAGATTAAGAGTTCTGATTTGGATACATTAAATTTGAGATGCCTCTCAGACTTCAAGTCTGGAAGTCAGGGTTAAAGGTGTAAGTTAGTAAACAGAAGATACGTAAAGCAATAGGACCCACTAAGATTACCCAGAGAAAGAGTATAGAGAAGTCCCAAGAGGCTTTCCAATAGACAGAGGTCAGGAGGTGGAGGAACAACCAGTGAGGTGCAGAAAAAACAAGTCTGAGTTGACATCAGCCAAGAAAAGAAAATATTCCAAGAAGGAAAAAGTGACCTATTAAAGCAAACGTTGCTGAAAGTCAACTAACATGAGAAAAAAAGAATTAACCACATATATGGCAAGATGGAGATCAGTGGTGCCCTTGACAGAGGTACCTGCAGTGGACTGATGGGATGGAAGCTAAACGAAGTGGTTGAACAGAGTGGAGGATGAGGAAAGAGAAATGGCTTATATAGACAGTTCTTCCTAGAAGCTCTGCTACGAAAGAGAGCAGAGAAATGAAGTAGGTAGGATGGGGGTCAAGGAGGGTTTTGTTGTTGTTGTTGACTTTTATGTTCTAAGATGCAGAAAAGTAGAGACAACAGTGGATGAATCCCATGTCACCCGGCTTTCACAACTATCTCCTCGTCACCACACTTCTTATCTATTCCCCCCCATCCCCAACTCATTCCCAGTTCCCCACCCTTTGGGTTATTTTGAAGCAAACCCCAGACATTATTTCAAGGAAAGATTATTCTTATATTGCTTTAAGTGAGAAATATTATTTGTTATAAAGAAGGAAAACAGGAAGCCCTATTAAACAATACTATCACTGAGAAAATTCAAGCTCCATGACATTTACAGGGTATCTTCAATAAAAGGTATAAAAGTTATTTTTCCTTTAAAGCAGGGATTCTCAAACTATGGCCCACAGTCCACAGATGAGCCATGAGGGGGCTTCCAGATGAGCAGCAAACTGTGACAAACCCAAGTTCTTGCATCAGCTCTCATGGATGGAGGAAGAGACTGTCCAAGTTCATGGTCTTTGTTTTGTTTTTGTGCATGAGTAAGTTGCATAACTTATTTAGTAAGTTGATTAGGTTTACTAAAATCAGTACATTACTAGAGTTTGCGAATGACTCTTATTCAAAATTATGCTAAGCAGTCTGACTGCCAAACAATGCCTGGAACTGTTGCAGAACATTTACAGATGGTGGGAATTTCTGTAAATTGGGGGGAAGGATGCCTAATAACCGATGCGTGTCTTGAGTTACTCATGTTTGCAATTCTCTTATTTTTGCTTTTTGACTACAAATTACTTAGCTTCATCATCAACAACATAGTTTATTGTGGGTTGTTTGGCTAAACCCTCAGTATACAGTGACGCATATTTGTATTATTAATATTAATTTGCCATTTGTTCATTCATTGGTTAACTGTGGTTCAGGATACAAAGATTTGAGACATAAAGCTTAAAACCTAGACAATTCTATATATTGTTAACTTTTTCTGAGGATTAAGGGGGACTTTATAATTTTATTTTAGCTGTGGAAAACCTCAGTCCCGTTGAGACAGCATAACAGTTATGAGCACTAACTGGATCTAGAGAGTCTAGGTTCAAATCAAGGCTTTGCTACTTTGTAGCTCTGTGACCTTGGAAAACTAAGTTACTTATCTGTTCCTCAGTTTCATCGTCTGTAAAATGCGGATAATAAATATCTTTAAATGAGTGAATATCCATAACTGGAACAATACCTGGCACCTATTAAGTTCTAAATTTTTCCATAGAAAATATTACTACTACACCCTCTTACAACAACAATTGCTACTATTATTTCAGTTTGTGACACCAGGGATCTAAAAAAGGACACTTTGAAAATCACTAAAGTATAACTTGAAATCAACCTAAGTGGTAGATATAAGAGAATAAATGGTGACTAGCTTTATACCCAAAACTACTTAACCCATAATATAACCCAAGTATTCACTAAGAATATTAGCCTGAATTCTGGATCTTGGAACTCCGGTGCAGAAAGCAGAGAAAAGGTATGAATCCTTTCGTGAATACTGGGCCAGCCTTAGAGAACATTATAAAATATGTTGAGGAGGGTCTTCAGCATCCTCTCACCTTTCTGCAAGCCTGTCCGACTTTCTAACTCCATTCTTTCTAAGACCCCAAGTACCCTTATTCTGTCCAGAGTCTTTTACTGTAATGCTTACCAGGCCAGTTCTCCCCAAAGTATACTCTTCTTCAGAAATGAATTCTTTCTCTAGGATCTTCTGCCCCCAGCTATGTGTGAGGCGCAAAGTGCTTTTTAAAAATCTACAATTACTTGTATACAACTATTAACACCTTTGAGGCTCAGGAGATATCTGTTTTTGAAAGAAAATTCTTACCAAAATACCTAATTACTAGAAATTTAGGCAGAGTAACAAAGTTAAGTGAAAAAAATTCAAGCAGTGGGGGCCACCATAGAGCCTTTTCTGGAAGGGGACCTTGACATGAAAAACTTATTAGCATTATTTTCATGGTTTCTTCTATTTTGAAACAATGTAGTATTTTATTTAATCTAACTTCTTTTTTTTCTTCAACAGCTCCTGTGGTAGTGAAGGGAAGGAAGAAAAGGGGCTGAGGGGGCTGGAGTTAGCTATTTGCATGACTAGAGAGAGAGAGAGAGAGAGAGAGAGAGAGAGAGAGAGGGAGAGAGAGAGAGGGAGGGAGAGAGAGAGAGGGAGGGAGAGAGAGAGGGAGAGAGAGAGAGAGAAACATTTTACTTTTGGAGGAGACACTGATACTCAACAATCACTGTTAATTAAGTAGCTTCTTTCTTTTCTTTTTTTGGGGGGAGGGTTTAAATATGATTATTGTTCATAAGAAATTCACACCTAGTTAAAAGTTGGGACCAAGAGAGTTAATTCCTAAGGTCAGGGGCAAATTTGAGGACTGATCATGTTTAAACCTAAAGAAACATATTGGTTTTTCAAATTTACTATAATCTTTGTTTTTTCTAGCCCAAGTATCCCTTGCCCAAAGAAAAATCAACAGGTTAAATCATAGATTTCATTCTCTGACCAATTACAAAAAGATTTTAGGGGATTTCCGTCAAGAACATATAAAGGTAGCAATATTCAAAAAAATACAGTCTTAAGACAGGGAAATATAAATAAAATAGAAACTCAAGACCGGTGGAAACATGAACACAAGTATGCAGACTATGGTTGTTAGAACTAAGCTTCAAGTAAGTTTACCTCTGAGTTTCTTGAGGGCCAGAAAGAAGAAAGCAGTAGCATCTGTTACAGTTATCAGAAAGGAGAATACATACTGTTTCCATCCAGAGAAGCAAAGCTCTTCCTGAGCTGAATTCCACAAGTATTTTTCAAATGGGCTATAACTTTGTGACCTTGAGTAACAGAGCTGACAACATCCTCGACTCTGAGACCCTGGGCGCTGGCCACACTGTTTAGGAGTTCCTGCAAAATTCCATTAAGTGACAAGCTCCCCTGAGGGGTGGAGGAGGCTTGTGTGCAATTTACAGAAGACACATACGCACACTATTTTCTAAAACCATGTCTACTACCTAGATTACAAATTTAAAAGAACTTCTAAAGAGTTCAGACTACTTTTACATGTTGTGAAATCAATTAGCCCAAAATAGAGAATTTGTGAAGGAAGAAAAAAACGAAACAAAACATAATAACTTGGACTGTGTTTGGTTTTCCTTTCTAGAATGCTATTCTCTACAGCAAAATCTCTTTTCCAAAATTTCCCTCCTTTCAGAATAACGAAACTGTACAATTTTTACCAACCTTATTGAAGTATACTTAACATACAATAAACTGCATATATTTTGGTATGCATTTTGTTACAATTTGATATAGGTATACATCTGTGAAACAATTACCACAACCAAGATAATACACATATCCGTTATCCCCCAAAGTCTCTGTCTGCCCCTTTGTCATCATCCCCTCCCACCATGTTTCCCGGCCCAATCCAGGACAACCACTGTTCTGCTTTCAATTTTTAAAGCTATACAATTAAAAAAAATTTTTAATCAAAAAAGAAAATCTAAATTTAACATTATTGTTTTGCATGTGCTCCTTAGTCATTCCCTATATCTTCTAAACCAATCAATTACCCTATGTTCTACCTCTAAAATTATAAACTACTGGAAGTTCAGTGCTTTGTCTTCTGGTTCCTTCATGCTATCACAGAGCCTGGTGTATCAAGGCGGCACGCACAGCCCGCTCTGGAAAGATGGGGTGACCACCTTTTCCTGGAAGCTTCAGCTTCCGAGGTAACACTCTGGAGTTAAACTAACCACATTCTGAAAGTAAATGACTGCATCAGGCACTTATCAGCCTCTTCCTGGAGAAAAACATGGACCTAGCCTCCCAGAGAAAAACTTTGGCAACTCAGGGAAATAAGAAGATTTTGTTAGTAACACAGGAAGTGGGAAGACAGAATGCTTGGGGGTAAGGGGAATAGCACTACAATCTCTGAGCTTGTAAAGCTTGACCTCAGAAGATAAGATATACAAATAACCCATAGGAGGAAGAGTGCTAAGAGCAAAGAGCCATGAAACAAAGTGCTACAGGACTCCAAGGGCAAGACAGCTCCTCCCATCTCAGTGCAGCCAAGGCTTCACTAACAGGACAATGAAGACCTCAAGGACTAACACCCACAGTTCCCAGAATGCCTTCACGTACCCCACTTCTCACACTGCCCACAACAATGCTGTGAATAAAACCATGTTATAGGTCTCCCTTAGAAGGTGAGAAAATTGAGGCTTAGGTCAAGTGACCACTAAGGAGAGCAGAGCTGGACTAAAAAGAGTTTCTTCTGATCCCAGTGGCACTGCTGTTCCTACTTCCCCAGATAGCATCCTTAAGGGGTGATGAAATGTGACAACAACCTCAGAGCCTCCCTCTAGAGCCAAGAACATCAATCGAACAAAGACTTAGCATTTGGTAAAGATGTGCTCTGAGATTGATCCTTGGACCTCAGGGACCACACACATGGCAACCAGGTGCTATGGCAGAGACGTGTTTCCTCAAGAGTGTATACACATTCCAGTGGTCATAGGATGAACCATATTTCAAATGCACTAGAGAGACTTGCCACTTCATAGAACTCCAAATTATCCTTTAAGGAAAGAGATAATCGACAATACTACTATTAAATACACTCAAGTTACTTGTTGCATAAGTTTGTATTCTTGCATATCGGGCTTCCTTGAGGTGAAGCATGTTTGTATCATCATTATCATCATCACAAGTGCCTGATAATGCCTGGCATACAGCTGACCTCAAAAGATGTACGTATTTATGGAATGCTTGAATGAGGTCAACAGGCCACACCACAGAACTCTTTAATTCTAATGTTCAACAATGGATGGGCAATTTATTTGCCCCTAAATCATGGTAAAATAATCATAGTCAACAATGAGGCAGCTGTTTGCAGTTCAGGTAACTTTAAAGAACTTGGTATAAATATGTATTTTTTCCCATTAAAGTCTCCTTAGAGTAGATCTAACTTGTTTCATTTTCTCGGAAAAAATATATCTCTGAGCTTGGTAGAAGGCCATACATTTGAAAGGAAAAAATAAACAAACAACTGGGTTTACTAAGAGGTAAGTACAAGGCTCTTTAAGGACACATATTATAACATATGCACAGATGAGCACCACTCCTTTCAAAGCAACACTTTGTTGGGAAGCTACAAATATATTCCAGTGATACTGGTTTTGAGTGAAAAACTTACAGAATGCCTCTTTTGGAGCTGCCTTCATCTCTAAAATCAGTTTACATGACATACAAGAAAACCTGTCATATTACTTACGGTCCTGGCTTTTTTTTTTTTGCTTAAATATATCATTTAATTTTCACTAAAACTGTATTAAATACATTATCTGACTTAATTTGCACAAAAATGATATAAGGTTTTGTCCACAAAATTTGTGTGTCGCAAACCTAGTATATGACACATATTTGTATGATGCCACTGCCTTTGCTCTTTACTCTTTCTACAGTCTTGTTCTATCCCTTCGATAATAATTTATCAAAACAAAACTGGGAATAATTCTTTACAAGACAAAAGGATTCATCATGGGCTTCCTTTAAATCACAAGTATCTCCGATGCACTTAGAACTTGATTTAATTATATGTGATCTACATGCTCTTTTTTTGAGGAAACATGCATTGCACAATGTGCAACTATACCTTAAATTGTCATCTTGCTTTTAGTCCTTATCTTAAATAAGATAAGTAAACTTTGGAACAGAGATCAGGGTTTTGTTTCCATAAGAGTTAAAAAAAAAAAAAAGGTAAGCAACTGTCATATTTTAAATTGGGAGATTTCACCCAAAATGGGGAATTTCAGTTTCTCTGGAGAAATCTGAAAAATGGGCAACAGTTGGCTTGCATTCTCACATAGCACCTAACAACAAAAGCCTTTAGAAAGGGCATGAATTAGCCAATGCTCCGCAGTCCTCACAGTCCTGGCTTATTTTTAACCAAACATTATTCTAGCCAGTTTGATCGCCACCTATGTGGCACACATAGTGATGAACAGTTCTTGGCCAGCCCCCTGAATCAAATCCACCTTCCAAGAATAAATACCAGAAATAGAGACACAGATGTAGAGAACAAACGTTTGGACACCAAGGCGGGAAAGTGGTGGGCGGGGTGGTGGCGGTGGGATGAATTGAGAGACTGGGATTGACATGTAGACATTAATATGTAAAAAATAGATAACTAATAAGAACCTGCTGTATAAAAAATAAGTAAAATAAAATTCAAAAAAATAAAAAATAAATACCATCAGTGTAAAAAATCTTCAGCAAAATGGCTCCAAAGGCAAATTCCAAAGAGAGATTTCAAAGACATCTTAAGCAAGAGCAGCATAATGGGACGATCTCTGTAGCCTCTCAAGGAGAACTCATACACAATTCTGCACAAACTGTGATCTGAAAAGCTGGGATGGTCTTGTACATAATAATTCCACTATATCTCAGTAATCTTTATATTATTCCCCTGGCAGAGCCTGGCACATAGTAGGGCATGTAGCAAATGCTTTTCAAAATACATTTCCCTTAAGAATAATCAAACTATGGAACAACCGGGCCTTTATCCACCAGACTTTTTCCTAAGGAGGAAATGCGGTCTTATGTTTCCTCATCACCAAAGGCAGTTTTCAAGAGTAACGAATGTTCTCTTTGATTAAACTGCCTCCTTTATCCACTGGCAAATGGATAACTTATCCCTCCGAACAGCTGTCTCTTCAAGGTGAAACCTTTATTTTTAAATAATTGAAATGTAAGTTAAAGAAATTTCAGAATCTATCAAAAAGCACTGGTATTTACCATTCTTTTCTAAATTTTGAGCAATTGGCCATCAAGATAAAAATGAAAATATATATATATAGAATATCTACCACCATAGCAAAGGTAACACAATTAACATTTAGAATGTGCCTACTCAGGAACCAAGATGGTGGAGTAGAAGGACGTGCTCTCACCCCCTGTTGGGAGAACACCAGAATCACAACTAGCTGCTGGACAATCATTGACAGGAAGACACCGGAACTCACCAAGAAAGATACCCCACATCCAATGACAAATGAGAAGCCACAATGAGACAGTAGGAGGGTCGCAATCACAGTAAAATCAAATCCCATAACTGCTGGGTGGATGACTCACAGGCTGGAGAACACTTATACCACAGAAGTCCACCCACTGGAGTGAAGGTTCTGAGCCCCAAGTCAGGCTTCCCAACCTGGGGGTCCGGCAATGGGAGGAGGAATTCCTAGAGAATCAGACTTTGAAGGCTAGCGGGATTTGACTGCAGGACTTCGACAGGACTAGGGGAAACAGAGACTCCACTCTTGGAAGGCACACACAACGTGGTGTGCGCATCGGGACCCAGGGGAAGGAGCAGTGACCCCAGGGGAGACTGAACCAGACCTACCTGCTAGTGTTGGAGGGTCTCCTGCAGAGGCGGGGGTGGCTGTGGCTCACCATGAGGACAAGGAAACTGGAAGCAGAGGTTCTGGGAACTACTCCTTGGCGTGAGCCCTCCCAGAGTCTGCCATTAGGCCCACTGAAGAGCCCAGGTAGTCTGCAGTGTTGGGTTGCCTCAGGCCAAACAACCAACAGGGAGAGAACACAGCGGCACCCATCAGCAGGCAAGCGGATTAAAGTTTTACTGAGCTCTGCCCACCAGAGCAACAGCCAGCTCTACCCACCACCAGTCCCTCCCATCAGGAAACTTGCACAAGCCTCTTAAATAGCCTCATCCAGCAGAAGGCAGACAGCAGAAGCAAGAAGAACTACAATCCTGCAGTCTGTGGAACAAAAACCACATTCACAGAAAGACAGACAAGATGAAAAGGCAGAGGGCTATGTACCAGATGAAGGAACAAGATAAAACTGAAGAAAAACAATCAAATGAAGTGGAGACAGGCAACCTTCCAGAAAAACAATTCAGAATAATGATAGTGAAGATGATCCAGGACCTCGGAAAAAGAATGGAGGCAAAGGTGGAGAAGATGCAAGAAATGCTTAACAAAGACCTTGAAGAATTAAAGAACAAACAAACACAGATGAACAGTACAATAACTGAAATGAAAACTACACTACAAGGAATCAATAGCAGAATAACTGAGGCAGAAGAATGGATAAGTGACCTGGAAGAGAGAATGGTGGAATTCACTGCTGCGGAACAGAATAAAGAAAAAATGAAAAGAAATGAAGACAGCCAAAGAGACCTTTGGGACAACATTAAACACAACAACATTCACATTATAGGGGTCCCAGAAAGAGAAGAGAGAGAGAAAGGACCAGAGAAAATGTTTGGAGAGATTATAGTCAAAAATTTCCCTAACGTGGGAAAGAAAATAGCCACCCAAGTCCAGGAAGCGCAGAGAGTCCCATATAGGATAAACCCAAGGAGAAACACACCAAGACACACAGTAATCAAAATGGCAAAAGTTAAAGACAAAGAAAAATTATTGAAAGCAGCAAGGGAAAAATGACAACATACAAGGGAACTCCCATAAGGTTAACAGCTGATTACTCAGCAGAAACTCTACGAGCCAGAAGGGAGTGGCATGATATACTTAAAGTGATGAAAGGGAAGAACCTACAACCAAGATTACTCTACCCAGCAAGGATCTCATTCAGATTC
>NC_041219.1:27573976-27576522 GCF_002837175.3 Physeter macrocephalus
ATACTCATATCAGATAAAATAGACTTTAAAATAAAGAATGTTACAAGAGACAAGGAAGGACACTACATAATGATCAAGGGATCAATCCAAGAAGAAGATATAACAATTATAAATATATATGCACCCAACATAGGAGCACCTCAATACATAAGGCAACTGCTAACAGCTGTAAAATAGGAAATCGACAGTAACACAATAATAGTGGGAGACGTTTAACACCTCACTTACACCAATGGACAGATCATCCAAAAAGAAAGAAATAAGGAAACAGAAGCTTTAAATGACACAATAGACCAGATAGATTTAATTGATATTTATAGGACATTCCATCCAAAAACAGCAGATTACACTTTGTTTTCAAGTGCGCACAGAACATTCTCCAGGATAGATCACATCTTGGGTCACAAATCACGCCTCAGTAAATTTAAGAAAATTGAAATCATATCAAGCATCTTTTCGGACCACAATGCTATGAGATTACAAAAGAATTACAGGGAAAAAAACGTAAATAACACAAACACATGGAGGCTAAACAACACCTTACTAAACAACCAAGAGATCACTGAAGAAATCAAAGAGGAAATCAAAAAATACCTACAGACAAATGACAATGGAAACACGACAATCCAAAACCTATGGGATGCAGCAAAAGCAGTTCTAAGAGGGAAGTTTATAGCTATACAAGCCTACCTCAAGAAACAAGAAAAATCTCAAACAAACCTTACACCTAAGGGAACTAGAGAAAGAAAAACAAACAAAACCCAAAGTTAGCAGAAGGAAAGAAATCATAAAGATCAGAGCAGAAATAAATGAAATAGAAACAAAGAAAACAATAGAACCTAAGAGACTACTACAAGCAACTCTATGCCAATAAAATGGACAACCTGGAAGAAATGGACAAATTCTTAGAAGGCATAACCTTCCAAGATTGAACCAGGAAGAAACAGAAAATATGAACAGACCAATCACAAGTAATGAAATTGAAACTGTGATTAAAAATCTTCCAACAGGGCTTCCCTGATGGCACAGTGGTTGAGAGTCCGCCTGCCGATGCAGGGGACACGGGTTCGTGCCCCGGTCCAGGAGGATCCCACATGCTGCGGAGCGGCTGGGTCCGTGAGCCGTGGCCTCTGAGCCTGAGCATCCGGAGCCGGTGCTCTGCAACATGAGAGGCCACAGCAGTGAGAGGCCCACGTACCGCACCAAAAAAAAAAAAAAAAAAAATCTTCCAACAAACAAAAGTCCAGGACCAGATGGCTTCACAGGTGAATTCTATCAAACATTTAGAGAAGAGCTAACACCGATCCTTCTTAAACTCTTCCAAAAAATTGCAGAGGAAGGAACACTTCCAAACTCATTCTTCGAGGCCACCATCACCCTGATACAAGAACCAGACAAAGATACTACAAAAAAAGAAAACTATAGACCAATATCACTTATGAATACAGATGCAAAAATCCTCAACAAAACACTAGCAAACAGAATCCAACAGCACATTAAAAGGATCATACACCATGATGAAGTGGGATTTATCCCAGGGATGCAAGGATTCTTCAATACATGTAAATCAATCAATGTGATACATCATATTAACAAACTGAAGAAGAAAAACCATATGATCATCTCAATAGATGCAAAAAAAGCTTTCAACAAAATTTGGGCTTCCCTGGTGGCGCAGTGGTTGAGAGTCCACCTGCCAATGCAGGGGACACGGGTTTGTGCCCCGGTCCAGGAAGATCCCACATGCCATGGAGCGGCTAGGCGCATGAGCCATGGCCGCTGAGCCTGTGCGTCCGGAGCCTGTGCTTCACAACAGGAGAGGCCACAACAGTGAGAGGCCTGCGTACCGCAAAAAAAAACAAAAAAACCAAATGATCATCTCAATAGATGAAGAAAAAGCTTTTAACAAAATTCAACACCCATTTATGATAAATCTCTCCAGAAAGTGGGCATAGAGGGAACCTACCTCAACATAATAAAGGCCATATATGACAAACCAACAGAAAACATCATTCTCAATGGTGAGAAAAATGAAAACATTTCCTCTAAGATCAGGAACAAGACAAGGATGTCCACTCTCACCACTATTATTCAACATAGTTTGGGAAGTTTTAGCCACGGCAATCAGAGAAGGAAAAGAAATAAAAGGAATACAAATTGGAAAAGAAAAAGTAAAATTGGCAGTTTGCAGATGACATGATACTATACATAGAGAATCCTAAAGATGCCACCAAAACTACTAGAGCTAATCAATGGACGTGGTAAAGTTGCAGGATATAAACTTAATGCACAGAAATATCTTGCATTCCTATACACTAATGATGAAAAATCTGAAAGAGAAATTAAGGAAACACTCCCATTCACCACTGCAACAAAAAGAATAAAGTACCTAGGAATAAACCTACATAAGGAGGTAAAAGACCTGTACTCAGAAAACTATAAGACACTGATGAAAGAATCAAAGATGACACAAACAGATGGAGAGATATACCATGTTCTTGGATCGGAAGAATCAATATTGTGAAAATGACTATACTACCCAAAGT
>NC_041219.1:27576957-27577302 GCF_002837175.3 Physeter macrocephalus
AGAACACTCCCTAACACCATATGCAAAAATAAATTCAAAATGGATTAGAGACCTAAATGTAAGACCGGACACTATAAAACTCTTAAAGGAAAACATAGGAAGAACACTCTTTGACATAAATCAAAGCAAGATCCTTTTTGACCCACCTCCTAGAGTAATGGAAGTAAAATCAAAAATAAACAAATGGGACCTAATGAAACTTAAAAGCTTTTACACAGCAAAGGAAACTATTAACAAGATGAAGACAACCCACAGAATGGGAGAAAATATTTGCATACGAATCAACGGACCAAGGATTAATCTCCAAATTATATAAACAGCTCATGCAGCTCAATATTAAAAAAA
>NC_041219.1:27577488-27593369 GCF_002837175.3 Physeter macrocephalus
TGAATGGATAAAGAAGATGTGGCACATATATACAATGGAATATTACTCAGCCATAGAAAGAAATGAAATTGAGTTATTTGTAGAGATGTGGATGGACATAGAGACTGTCATACAGAGTGAAGTAAGTCAGAAAGAGAAATACAAGTATCGTGTATTAATGCATATATGTGGAATCTAGAAAAATGGTACAGATGAACCAGTTTGAAAGACAGAAATAGAGACACAGATGTAGAGAACAAACATATGGACACCAAGGGGGGAAAGCGCGGGGTGGAGGGGGGAGGTTGGTGGTGGGATGAATTGGGGGATTGGGACTGACATATATACAATAATATGTATAAAACAGATAACTAATAAGAACCTGCTGTATAAAAAAAAATTAAAATTAAAAAAAATAATACCGAGGGGTAAAAGAAGCTATGAAGGATGCCCCAAAGAGGCATCCTAGACTTCTAACCCACAGGTCAGGGATTAGGAAGATGAGGAAGATACCAGTGGGTGACTCAAGTCTACCACCCTCTGGAGGAGACATAATTTTTATTTTTATTTCTGATGTTAGCCAGGGAAAAATCACGTTGAGTCATTCTCAATTATTACATAGATACTAACGCATGCTCTGATCCTATAAGCTGGCAAAATTTCTCCTCCTTATTCCCAATGGTACCAAGTTTATCAAATTTAAATCTTAAAACTTCCTCTCCAAGACTAGGAGAAGACACTAAAGAAACAGCCTGCCAATTACAAATTATTTTTAGAGGTGTCTGTAGCATATGCATTATCAAATACAGTTCCTATTTTTTAAAAAAAGCAAAACACCATTTTGTGCTCATTCCAATGTTTCTATATGTGACTG
The DNA here is from genome assembly GCF_002837175.3 of Physeter macrocephalus. Lineage (NCBI taxonomy): Eukaryota > Metazoa > Chordata > Mammalia > Artiodactyla > Physeteridae > Physeter > Physeter macrocephalus. The sequence goes on from NC_041219.1 coordinate 27,578,342, forward strand.
AAGCCAGGAATAGCATTTGTGAAAATATTATTATTCTTTTGAGAAAAGTATACCACATTAATAATGAATACTGAGTTGGGCCTGAAGAGGTTTTAGAATTTTAAAGCAAGCAGGTTCCATGCTTTTCTAATAAGTTGATAAGAAATAGACACCCCTGTCATTAATCAGGACAGGTTTTAAAATTCATACCAAGACGGTATCTTTGCCATTGGTTTTCATTTCATTTCTGAACTAATTTCTGACAGTCTTGAATGAATATCCATGCTTATGTCCTTTAACCATCTTGCAAGGTAGCCAGGCCAGCTGGCTTTCCCACTAGACAGTAATCACTCTGGGACTCTGTGTTCTAATACCAACTCTGTGTATCTAATACCAAATACCAAAGATTTGCCACATGTACTTTTATCAGTCTCTTCATCTCTTTCTGCTCGGCTCCAGACATCTGTAAAACTGTAAAATGGAGCTCTGTCACACAACAAAGGTTTTTAAGGTGCCCTGAAAATTCAGAGGGACAAGTCATGGCAGTGTGGATTACTGGGTGTTCACATCTTTCTGCTGGTGCTCTGAGACTGCCACTTACTAACAGCCCTGCCACTTACTAACTGTGTAAGTTACTAACCTTGGGCAAGTCACTTAACCTCTCTGTGCCTCAGTCACTTCTGCTTTAAAATGGGATTACTGAGAGGGTTAAACGCAATTACACATTTAAAGGGCTTAGCAGAGCTCCTGGCATCCAGTAGACTCAATAAATACTAACATTATTTATTATTCATCCATTTTTGATGACCTCACCAGCATGCCCTGGATATGGGTAAAATTGTTTCATTCAGCTTGACTGAATTTAGTGCCTTGATTCTTGAAGGAAACAACAATGTCAGACCCATCAGTCTAATTTTCTAAGATTCTGGTCAGATATCTCTAGGGCATAAATCATCATGTGGGACCAGCCAAGAAGCAGCACACGGCCAGTGTTTTGGAAAGTCACACTAAATCTTGTAAAGCAGAGGGTATGATTCACAGACGCCCGGCAGCAGGAACTCAGGGAAGCTCTCGCTCTTGTTCCCTGACTGATGACTGCTGTATCTTACAACGAGAGCATCACACATGACAGATGACAGTGTCATGACTGCACATGTCCTCGGGCACAACAGCGTTTTACAAATGCCAAAATAATTTTGCAAGACAGTAAAGCGAACAGTGGCCCGTGGGAAGTTCAAGATTTTATTTGTTTGCTCTGTTAGTTTGAAAGGATTTCTTTATTTCATCAGTCCTAAAAGTATTGTACAAACGCAAAAGAAATTAATCAGCCATGTTTTCTCTGGCCTTCATTTCTAGTAAGAAGGTGATCAAATACATGACACTGAAGAACAAGCATAAATAAACCTTATTTTGTGGCTTAAAGTTACAATTCACAGAGTTTTACTTTTTTATGAACATGAAGAAAGTTGCTATGGATTTCTCTTTCATCGCCACTTTGCCTTTGATTAGGTCTTTGTAATTATTACGATAAGAAAGATATCTTACATCTTTCTCACACGCAAGTAATATACAGATGCTACTCCACTTGATTTATCCTTATTTACTCATTGTGAAAAATTTATCCATAAACAAAATTAAAATTAAAAAACTATACAATGAAAGGACTACTCCTGGGAAGCAGCACAAAATGCATAAGAGCTAAGATTTTGGTGACAGGCAGATGTGGGATTATGGGCAAGAAACTTAACCCCTCTAAGCTTCAGTTTCCTCATCTGTAAAGTAAGAATAGTAAGAGTCTCTATATCTTGTAAGGCTGGTGGCACCAGAAGAGTGCCTGTTGCAAAGTGTGGTTCAGTAAATAATTTTTGGAGAAACAGAGGAACTGAAGAAATGTAAAAAGGAAGGGAGGGAGGAGGAAAAGGAGTGAGTAGCCATGACTCTCCCTGAGTTATACAAATAGAGGCTACAATTCAGGCCTTTTGCCAGGATTCTGCCTCTAAAATAGCACAGCTTCATCTTTTTTACTATGTAAATTTTCCATATACAACAAAGTAGAGAGAAAACTGTAAACAACCCCCATGAACACATCACCAAGATTCAACAGTGATTACATTCTACCATTCTGATTTCTTCTATTTGCCTGAACATATTTTTTTTTCCTTTTGATGGAGTATTTTAAAAGAAAGTCTCAGGCATCACATCAATTCAAGAGCAAATGTTTCTAATAGGTAAGGGCTTTAAAAAAATAATCACAATACCACTACCAGAATCAATAAAATTATCAATCATTTCTTAACATGCAATAAACAGAAAATGTCTCATTCTCTCCTGTTGTTTAAAAAAGAAAGGCATTTTCATAGTTCGTTTGTTCAAATCAAATTCCAAACAAGGTTCATACACTGAATTTGTTTATAGGTCTCTTAAGTCTTTTTCACTTATAACAAACAGTTCCCCCTCCTTTTCTTTTCCCCCCGTAACATTTATTTGCTGAAGACATTGGGTCATTTGTTTTGTAGAATATCCCACATTTAGGACTTGACTGATGTGTACTCTCCTGGTGGTGTTTAACATGTTCCTCTGTCTCCTATATTTCCTGTAAACTGGTACTTAGATATGGAAGCTTGATGAGATTCTGGTTCAAATTTGTAGGGAGGAGATGTGGGCAAGAATAATTCACACGTGGTGTTGTTTCTTTTCTATCAGAGCACATCAGGAGGAGTATAAGTGTTTAGTTGTTCCACTTGTAGTGACGTTGAGATTGCTCGGTGGGTTCAAGTGTTGTCAGACTGATTCTCCATTAGAAAGCTCCAATTTCACCTCGTGATTTTAGCACCCGTTAATGATTGTTGCCGCACTCCATTATTTCATTAGATGTTGTGAAATAGTGGTTTTCTATTTCCAGCATCCTTCTGTATTTATTAGCTGTAATTCTCTATTAAGAATTTACCCTAAAGTATCCACACACATATACTTAAATATAAATTTTATTTTCCTTCCTGCAAGTAGCATACTATATAAACTTTTTTTCTGCTTTATTTTTATCACTTAATATAGATCCTGAAGATAACTTCATGGCAAAAAGTAGAAGTCTTCTTCATTCCTTCTTAGATTCATATTATTCCTCTTTATGATTGTACCATTTGGTTATTCGATCATTCCTCTATTAATGGATATCTGAAAGGTTCCCGTCTTCAGCTATTACCAGCAATGTTATAATAAATAAACTTGTGCTTGTATCATTTTCGATTTTTACCACAACATTTAAATGAACTTTTCAGTCTTCTCTTAAGAGAAGACTGGAAAGTTCCATCTTAAAAGTGATATTTTTAGTACATCACAATTAAAAAGAAGCTGAAACCCAAAATACAATATGGTGTAGAGTAGGTTTTTTCAAAGTGTGGTCCAATACACATCTGCATCACAATCAGTCTCCTGGGGTGTGTGACAAAAATGTTAATTTCTAAGCCCAAGCCCAGACCTTCTGAACTGTCAAGTGTGAGATTCCCTGATCTAGTGGGGAAAGCACTGCACAGCGAACTGGAAGACTGCCATCTGGGTTCAGTCACAAGACCTGAGCCAACTTGATCAAATCTGGTTTCTTTAGAAATGACTCTTCGCATGTTGGAGATAATAAATATCTTTCCTACAACTTCACAGGATTGCTGGGAAGTTAAAATTCAATTATGTATAAGAGAGCAGTTTGGAAACTAAAGTAAATTTAAATGTTAAGATGTAGCAAAAAGAAGAGCATCTGCTCAAGCAATATCCCCATCTTCTCCATTAACAAATATCCTATTCCCACATTCCATCTTAAAGATAAAAATAAGGACCCACCTTTTGCCCCTAAATGCCTATATTCCTTCGCTGTTTCCTTTCTTTTTTTTTTTTTTTTTTTTGCGGTACGCAGACCTCTCACTGTTGTGGCCCCTCCCGCCGCGGAGCACAGGCTCCGGACGCGCAGGCCCAGCGTCCACGGCTCACAGCCCCAGCCGCTCCGCGGCATGCGGGACCCTCCCGGACCGGGACACGAACCCGCGTCCCCTGCATCGGCAGGCGGACTCTCAACCACTGCGCCACCAGGGAAGCCCCGCTGTTTCATTTTTGAAGGTTCACATAAAACAACCTGACCAGTCGGCATCCAAAAGGCATTCTCTATAGACTATATGCTGCTCTTCAGGAATACCTACCTCTATCTAGGACACCATAAGGCAGCCATGACAAGGATTTGGACCAACATCGAGAGGAAAAATAGCTCCAGGCCACTAAGAGTCTGCCTTTGATTAATTTTATACAAAGGTGAAAATGCTTGATGCTTCAGAAATCATTGCCAGTAATGAGACACACAAAGAAAAAAAAGAAAAGCCCAAACCACCATCAATGTCCTATAGAAGAATTTGTTCTGCCATAATTTGGTGCATGGTGTACTCTCAGTCTGGTTCTGTAAAGCCAATAAATCCAGACAGGTTCAGAGTCTGTTTATTTTTTAAATGACAGGCAAAACCACTGTAATTTTTGTCATCTCTCCAAAGTAGAAGACTGCACTATTCAGTGGCAGTTTTTTCCTTAAGGATCCAGAACAGTTCCTACCATGTGATTGTGAAAGTCATTCCTCCAATACAGGGCCTGAAGTACAAGGTAGGGCCAACGATATGCAGGGGTAAATATGAAAGTTTTCAGGAGGGAGCAGGGTGCTGGAGGGGTGGGAAGAAGCATGGATGTTTTCTATGTCTACTCTAGGGAAAATATCTTTAGTCAATATTTATTGAGACTTCAGAGAAATTTAAAACCCCTAATGCAAGATGAGAAGGCTTTAGATGATCTTTCAACTGTTAGATCTGAGTAAAGCATTAAACATGCATTTCCAAAAATGCATGTTAGGGGTTAGGTTTTTTTGTGGATAATTAAATTCAAATTGCCTTTTCTCTGAATCAAGAATTTACTATTCACAGATGGCCAGGTAACACTGGACTGGGACGTCTGAAGTCAGAGCCTCTATTCCCCATGAGCTGTGGACTCAGAAAAGGCACAAACAGAAACGAGTGCCCTTTTCTAAACGAATGTTGATCTTCCAAACACACATTTAGGTACAGAGCAAATAGCGAAATCAAATTATTTCTTTTCACAAATGTACATCAATACCACTGTGTTTTGGTGAGGTGAAGGTGTATGTTCAGAAAACGTACAAGCAGGGGAGTTACTCATCTCTCTCCCACTTAGTAAGAAAGATTTCATGAAAGACAAAGGATTTTGGAAGGCTCTAGATGCTCTGTAAGGGGGACCAGCTGACACACATGCACAGCCCACAGGGAGTGAGATGGAGGCAGAAGATGCGGTCCAGGTTCGGGGGTGGGCACATGATTTGCTGACACAGACTGGAGGAACAGGCAGAAGATGGGAAGCCAGAGGAGAAGGAAGAATGAATGGGAAGCAAAAGATCAAGGAAACCCAAGCAGTTCATGAATGAGTCTTAAACCATGAGTGAGGCTCTTGGCCTTTATTCAAAACAATACTTAACATTTATTGAAGGTCTTATTATGGGCTTTTGGCTTTAAGGGCTCTCAGTAGATTAAATCAAAAGTCCTGTGATGGCAGTATCATTCTCATCTCCATTTTTCAGGAGAGGAGACTGAGGTACAGCGGTAACTTATCCCATGTAACACAGCTAGCATGGAGCAAAAGCCAGGGTTCCCACCCTGGCATTCTGACTCCAGAGACTATGACCTCAACCAGCCCTCAATGCTGCCCCTCTGCAAGAAAAGATGGAGAGTTACTGTAGGATATACTGGAGGAGAATGGCAAAGTTGGCCTGGCAGAAAGATGAATTCTTCCACAGTGTTCAGACTTGTCTGAGAAGAAACAGGAAATACAAAGACTAAATCATGATAAGCGAAGTGGGAAATGGCCTAGTTCTAACCAAAGGGCTAAACAGCGCTGAACATTTGGTGACATCATATAAAATGAGCATAATTTCAGTATCCTTTGAAAAGTGTTATTTCAAGGACTCACCCCAGTCTGTGTTTTGGGTGAGGAAACAGCATGTGAGGGAGGACAGGGATGACAGAGAGAAATAAAAGAGCGACAATGAGGCTCAATCCAGGGAGGCTACATGGTGTAACAGAAGGAACACGAAATCAGGAAGCAGAGACACTTGGGTTGAACCCTGGCACTTTCTGTTTATTTCTATGTGACCATGTGCTGGGTAGCTCCGGGTCTTTGTTTCCAGACCAATAAAATATTTTTCAAACTGAAAGCATTATATATGATTAAATACAGAATATATTGCAAAAGCACTAGCACAGTGTTGGGCATGTGTGAGGTATTCCAAAAATACAAGGAAGGAAAGGAAAGAAGGAAGGGAAGGAGGGAGGGAGGGAGGGAGGAAAGGAGGGAGGGAGGGAAGGAGGAAGGAAGGAAGGAAGGAAGGAGGAAGGAAGGGAGTGAAGGAAGGAGGGAGGGAGGGAGGGGGGGAAACTACACCAGCTGCTTCATCTTAGGATGGGGAGAGTGGCAGGAAGGGCTGCAAAACTGGCAGGAAAGGGAGGCACGACTGCAGCAATGTCACAAGCGCCACTAAAAAGAGCCTGTTTGCCACATGCACAGTAGGATACCGATGTCTGTACTGGTCAGTCCTATTCCAGAAGGGTCTGCCAGTACATAGCAAAAACAGTTTGCCTGTTCATTCGTTCCTCCCTTTGTTTATTCAGCAAGCACTGGTTACAGCCACAGAGCTTGGCTAGACGCCTGCACAACTGAGGAGATGGGAGGGCGTGGACCATTATGTTGTAATGGCCCCCTGGAGCTTTGTGATCATCAGCCTAGTGGCTACGTGCAGCAGTCGGGATCAAAGTACAGTGCAACATGACTAAGACGCACTGCAGAATTGCCCTCAAGGAGCTTATAGTCTACTAGGAAAGAGACACATGAATACATTTTTACAACACAGTATGGTCACTAATCTGAAGTGCTTTGGAACAGGGCGGTAAAAGTTACAAAATCCCATAAGACACATTATAATTGTCTACACCATCATAATCCATGTCCCACAATTGTCATAATCAGGCATCAGTGATGGTTACTCCAACATTACTCATCTTGCACATTTATTCAACAGCAGTCGTATTTTATCAGTCCCTTGCTCATTTCGTATTGTTAAGCACCAAGTGTGCACTGAATATTATAAACCTATTCTCTGTTACAGTCTTCAAATGCTGATGTTGCCATGGAATTCACCCAAAGCCTGGTCCTGAATACCACCTATAACTCCTGGCGATGTTTTGTTTCGACAACAAAATACAATCCTGTTAATCCCATTATTTTAGGTAATTTACTCATTACTGCGGGGGGGGGGGGGGGGGGGCGGGGGGGGCGCGGGGATGAGCTATTTTCAAAGAACCACTACTTGTTTTGAAAAAATGAATACTGACTGCAACTCTCTGTCCTGGCAAAAATCTCACAAGTGTTGCTTCCAACCTACCTACAGGGCGATGCCATTAATTAATTCCATTTCATTTCAAACTTCTGCAAAGTTTTAATCTCAACACAGTCATGTTATATTCAAATAGGGTCCTAACCAGGATTTGATTTCTCTTCTTTGACGATCAATAAAAACAAAACCACTTAGAACAGTGCTACTGGAAGAGCAGGCAGTGGTGATAACCAATCGTTTCACAGTAATAAACTGAAGGGTCCCTAAAATAGATCCACTGCCCAGCCACCCATCCCCTTTGAATAACCAAGGCAGCAGTTACTCTTCAGAACTTGAGACTGCACATACTTGTCTTGGATAATAATGGTACCATAACAAAATAGTCTTTGATTTCTAAGATTTTGAGAGTATCCAAGGGCTATCCTATTTTTGACTCTATATGAAACGAACATGTCTGTAATCATGAAATCTTAGTGTGAGAAGGATATCTTCTCTAACACCCCATTCAATGTATGAATCTCCTCTTTATATCTCTACCAGATACAATATAATCTCTGCTTGACCCCTCCAAATTATGAGAAGGCACTTCATTATATTCATGTGAAATCTCTTTATTTGTAACTTCAATTACTGCTCCTACTTTAAGCCATCAGACACTCCGCATGCCATATCTAATTCTTCCTCAAACCTCAAAAGATAAAGCATAAATAAGGGTTAAAGCCCCCCAAAAGTAAGAATATGCCTAATTCCTTTAAAGGATTTCAAGTCACCAAGCCAAGGTAAATTATATTCTAGGATGCTGAATGAACTGACAGGTATAAAGATGTGGAATACTCTGAGAAATCAAAGAGAAGGCAGACAATCCAGCCCAGATTTTAAAAATGATTAAAGAGTTTGATTCCCTAAATCACAGATCAATGAACTTGATGTCTATCCCTGGCAAAGTTTAAGAACAAATTATTACACAGATCAGCATTTCCCAAACTGTGCTTTCATGAGATGACACCTATTAACTTTTCCAACATCTATAGAGTTATTCAGAAAACAGCTTGAGGAACGCTGACATAGATAATTCATAAGCACTTAGAAGGCAGTAAATACCAGAAACCACAGGGGTTTAGCAAGAACAATTCAGGCCAAAAAAACTTCATTTCCTTTTTTTACAGAGCTGCAATATGGATAGGGGAAATGCCATAAATATGGTATTTTAATTTCACTAAAGCCTGTTTGTCTAAAGTCAGTAATCTGTATAAAGTAGTTCAAACAAATATGAATCTACTCAACTGAGCCTAGGTTAATTCAACTTGTTTATAAGCCATACGGGACTCTCTGTCAAATGATAGGGTTACCAGTTAAATAATTAGGAAGGAAGGGAGGCCCGGAGGGAAGAGTCTCATTTGGGATGCTTTGTGAACCTCTGCTGCCTCCTAAGGATCCTTACTTTCATTTACAACTGTTCACTTGCAGAACAAAATCTCAAGTGTGCTGAGGATCAACATCCAGCTCTTTGCTCTAGACAGTCTAAGGTGAACCTTTAAAAAAGAAATTAAGACAGTCTTTTTCATCGTTTTGATATTCCATTTTCCTTGTTTCCCCTGCGATTACCCACTGTGGTTTTTCAATAACATCTGCTGGATTTTTGTTTGTTTATGTGTCTTAGAACATAACTCAAGCTGAAAGACACAATCCTATTTAAAACAGCTAGGGGCTTGAAAGGCATGGGAATCAGGGTGTCCAGGCAAAGAGTCAGGCCTGGATCTGAATTTTAGCCCATCTCTTACTGGCTATGTAACTTCAGACTGTTACTAAATCTTCCTGAGTCTCGGTGTTCTCACCTGTAAAATGGGGTTGATGACAATAATACCGACCATGCAAAGCTGCCATAAGCTCTTGAAAAAAAAAAAACAACAACAACAACAACAACCAAAAAACCTTCATACTCAGTCTCAGTCCTGAGTAGAAACTCAACAAATTATAATGGCAACTATTATTATCATCACTGATCCTGCATGCTTCCATTTATTCTTAACCATGTTTATGTTACACATTCCAGTCTGAAGATCACTCTTTTTGATAGAGGAAGAGAGAAACCAAGTAGTTGAGTAGGTCTGCTTTTCATCATGTTAACATTATTCCATCTGCCCCAAGCAATGAGCTTAGTCTTTACTTGTTCTTCTTGTTTGGAACACAGCTTTAAAGAGCCCTTTTCTGTTGTCTTTAGCATTCTCTCCAGCCTCAGCTCAGTCTGGACTTGAGCTTTGCAGATATTTTCTTACTGGTTTTGTAACACTTTTCTGCATTTGTCCTTGAGCATGTGCTTGTCTTTCAATCTTCCATACATGTTCTCTTAATATCCAAGCCCATCAAAAAGTCCTTGTTCTTGAAATGGTTCTATCCTTTTTTCTTCCTCATCCCCCCAAATTGTAACTTTTGCTGTCAGAATTTTTCTTTCTTTCTTTCTTTCTCTTTCTTTCCCCCTTTTTGTACTGTTTTCACTTTTCAAGTCTCTGGACATTGAAAAATACCTATCCTTTCTCTAAATGTATATTTTCCTAAAGTCACCATTACTATATGGTAACACCTCACTTTCCTTTCTTTTGCAGTTACAAAACAATACTATCACGGTTACTTCCCTCCCAAGATTTGAGTCAATTCTACTTCAAGAAACAGTTTTTCTAGAAATAAAATAAAATTAAAAAAAAGAACAAAACAAAACAAAACAAAAAAGAAACAGTTTTTCTCGTTGGTTAGAACAAAGTTCAGAGTAGTATTTCTATCTCATTGCTTCCTCAATCTGTGGTTTAAAAAGAGAAAACGACAGAAAGGGTTTTGCTTTCCATGAAACATCTATCAGACACTGAGAAGGTTAAAGAAAGTCCTCATCAATGAGTATATCTTGGCTTGTGGCAATTTTGATATTTAGCTCAATCTAAATATGTGCAGTATCATCAACCAGCAAAGTAAGACTCTCACTCACTTGTCTACACTGACCTATAATAGTTGTTCAGGCATAATTAAAATGTTTTGGCTCTGCCACCAAGAGAACAAGCTGTGCTTTGAAGTTGTCATGACAGCTCACACTCAGGATTTTCTAAGTGGGTGGCAAAGGATGAAAGTTTATACCTCCAACTCAGTAAGTGGTAGAAACACCTTGCTCCTGTATTTGTTCTAGTTTGGTTTTTATTAATTTTTAAAATTGAGATATAATTGACATATGATCTCTTACATTCTTGAGTCCTCCTGTGAATTCACTGCTACTTCCAGAATGCTAATTCAAGAACACAAGAAGGAATTCTAATACAGGCCAGAACTGATTACCCTTAAAATATATTTAAGAGAAACGAACCAAAAAGTAAAACAAGCCAAAACCAAACAAAAACCCTGTGTAGCTATGTGTAGTGGTTAGGATTTGGTTAATAGCCAGAAATAAAGAGCAATTTTAATTATCTCAGTTTGATCTGTTAAAAGTTGCTTCTTCATTTATTGAACGAGAGGGAATTCCATGAGAGAAGGTTTGCATTTCTACCATCAGCTAAACACACTTAAGTTTTCCCAAAGGCCTAAACAGTGACATATTCAAACTAAAATCTCTAAGTCTGATAAGTGTAGCTGAGCTTAGTTACTCCCTAGTTAACTAAAGGCCCTGGACTAAGAAGAGCAATAAATATAAAAATATCCACCAGCTGTTATTCAACTTGTGCACATGTGCCAGAATCGCTCCCGTCCCCTCCCTTACACTCTGAATCATCGACCAAATTTTCTCTCAATGCTAAAGGTTCTTTAGAAAGTCAAATAAAATCAGAGGAAAAGTTACCTCTTGGGAAGGTTTAAAAGTGGATGAGATGCCTGTTTACATCCTAATCAAGCACCAAGACTAATAGTTTAATATCCATCATATATACTTATATGAATTTTCTGGAGAATAAAGCACAGTCAGGGTAGTGAATCAAATACAGTGACAAAGCAAAAGACTTCTACTTGACACAAAATAATTTTGCCATTAGGGTCTATACTGATCCACACATGTGCTGTCCTGGGCTTCTAAAGTAAAACTGCTGGTAAACCAGTTGTAGCCACCTAAAGACGATTAACCTTCAAAACAGAACCATAGAGACCTACTTCAGCTCTTTTTGAAGCCAAAAACCTCGGACCTAAAAGTAATTAAGAAGGTTTCGGACGTTACAGTTTGATCTAATCTGTGCTACAGAGTCAGGATGGTAGGGAATGAGAAGTAAAGAGCGTGTTCAAAAAGCCACAACCACAAAGAAAACTGGGCTTTCACAGAAAAGTGTGTTAATTTTCCTTTAATTTTCAGTGTTTATACTGCAAAATTAACCCTCTTTTCCTTGAGTGAAATTTTATCAATCAGTGCAACTCATAGGCCACTTAAAATCATAACTTCCTTTCAAACATTCTTAGCATGATATTTACTACCAAACACATTCCAAAAGAACAGTCACTTCCACTGTGTAGAAAAAGCTTAATTGCCGATTTAAAACTGACTACTTGCTCTTATTCACAAATGAGGGCCTTATTGTCCTTTGTGACCCTAGGTCTTCCTCCCCTTCTCCTTGACTCAGCAGCTGAGCTCAGCTTCCTCTCTCTGACCTTCCTCTTCCAAACGCTGGAGCACAGCAGGCATTTCTAGGTCAGCAAAGGAAACTATTACTGCCTTCCAGGAGAACAGTATCTTCTGTGTATTCGAAGGACTGAACAAGGACAAGAAGTTAGTAATTCAGTGTCCTAACCCCCATTCTCACCCTGCCCAGGGCATGTGTTAACTGCCTCTTGTCCCCATTCTGCTGAGGGGGAAGAAAACCCACCATCCACCTCTGCAGCTGGCTATCATCAGCCACCTGAACACTCAGCTCGGTGTTGCTCAGAGGAATGCCTTCTGCATCCAAATTCCCTGCCACGTGGTTATAACAGTGTCTTCTGTCTGTCCCACAGGCCCATGCTAATGGCCACATCTTCATCCTTTCCATTCCATTCCATGCATCCTGCCACCACTCTTTTTCTTCCCAACAGCTTAACTGATATATAATTCACACACCATAAAATTCACTCATTTAAAAAAAGTGTACAATTCAGTGGTTTTTAGCATACTCACAGACTTGTGTAACCATCACCACAATCTAATTTTAGAACATTTTCGACACCCTCAAAAGAAACCCTATACCTATTAGCAGACACTTCCCAAACCCCCTCCCGCCTACCTCCCCAGGCCTAAGCAAAACCACTAATATACTTTCTATCTCTATGGATTTGCCTATTCTGGACATTTCATATAAATATGTGTGGTGTTTGTGACTGGTTTCTTTCACCCAGCATAATGCTTTCAAGACTCATTCATGTTATAGCATGTATTAGTACTTCACTCCTTTTATTGCTGAATAATATTCCATTGTACGTATATACCACGTTTTGTTAATCCATTCAACAGCTGATGGACATGTGGGTTGTTTCCACATTTTGGCTGTTATGAACAGTGCTGCTATGTCCAAGTCTTTGTGTGAACATATGTTTTCACTTCTCTTGGCCACCACTTATTTTTAGCAGGCTCTCTCCTCTTTGCCTCTTCTTCTCTGGCCCTGAGTCCAGGATCCTCTTTAAAAAGAAAAATACTCAGAAAAAAAGAATTTGCATACACTGTGGATAGAATGAAAATAAGTACGGCCTTTCTGAAGGACAGTTCAGCAATATCTATCTAACTTTTTTGACCTAGGAACTCCACTGCAAATACCCTACAAATAACTCCTCTACAATTCTGCAGATGGCCCCAAGGATGCTCGTGTGTAGTAAATAGCAAAAGATTAAGAAAATAAACTTAAATATTAATCAATAAGAATCATGTAGAAGCAGTACGGAGACTATTCTGCTGATTTAAAAAATAAGATAGAACTGTGTAGTAGTAGGAAAAGCTATTAATTAGCTTTTAATTCACATGTTAATTATAGAAGGGTTACAGAAAATGCATATATTAAATGAGTCCACTTAAATAAAAAATGATGTATCTGTGTGTGCTAGTATGTCCAAATAAAATGTCTAGAAAGATACTTTTTTTAAGTTGTTTTTTTTGGCCACGCCCCACAGCATGTGGGATCTTAGTTCCCCAAACAGGGATGGAACCCACGCCCCGTGCATTGGAAGCACGGAGTCTTAACCACTGGACCATCAGGGAAGTCCCCAAAAGATACTTTTTTTAAAATGAGGACTAAAGGTTTCGGAAAAGAGGGACAGTTACTTTGCATTTTATATCCTTTTTGTACAACTTGAATTGTTACTGTATAAGAATGCCTTTAGAGTTGAAAATGTATATTTTAAAATAGTATGAGTCTTCCTGACACGCCACTGTGAATAGGTTATAAGAGGATGTGAGAAAATATATGCCAAAGAGAAGAGAGACACACCACAGAAGAGCCAGGGTGCTGAAAACAAACACCTGCTTCCTAGCTGATCCTGGGCAACCCTGATTCTAACCTGTAAATTGGACAGCATCATAGGATTCTGACTCCTCCTTGCATTCTCAGAGAGGCAGGATGGAGCTGTGGGAGAAGGACAGATGTCAGACAAGCCTGAGTACTTAGCCAGCCTCTGCCGCTTTCTATGAAACTTTCATTCAATCTTTCCTTGCCGAGAATTCTCTTTGCCAGACTATGAAATAGCCCATGCTCTTTCAACATGACTTAATAGCTATACCTGAGATGCCCACTCCCAAGCATTTGCAAGAACTCTACGAATCTAGGTTCCAAATAGTACCTCTCAGAGAAGATTCTCTGAAAAACAAGCCCCTTAATCTAAACCTAAGTACACGTTCATGTGTCATATGTAGTGCCTGTGTTCCCCTCCCCTTCATACTGATTCACAGTTTTCTGGTATCTCTTGCATCTTATCCCTGCCTCTACAAATTCTTTTAAGGGTCTGTACCTAAACAAAAATTACGCAAAGCCCATTGGACCTAAAATGACAGTGTCAAGAACTTGCTGGTTCACAATAAAATATTTGCTGATAATGACTGACCTGTATTAAAGGGTTATTTTCTGTAATTATTTACTGGTAATAACTCGACAAAATGATAGATGAATGGTAAATGTGAGTGCTAAATGCTAATTTAACACAGGAAACTTGATCACGGCTTTGGTTTTTTTGTCTGTTTGGTTTTCTTTCTTTTTTTTTTTAACATCTTTATTGGAGTATAATTGCTTTACAATGGTGTATTAGTTTCTGCTTTATAACAAAGTGAATCAGTTATATATATAAATATGTTCCCATATCTCTTCCCTCTTGGCATCTCCCTCCCTCCCACACTCCCTATCCCACCCCTCTAGGTGATCACAAAGCACCGAGCTGACCTACCTGTGCTATGTGGATGCTTCCCACTAGCTGTCTATTTTACGTTTGGGAGTGTATATATGTCCATGCCACTCTCTCACTTTGTCACAGCTTACCCTTCCCCCTCCCCATATCCTCAAGTCCATTCTCTAGTAGGTCTGTGTCTTTTTTCCTGTCTTACGCCTAGGTTCTTCATGACCATTTTTTTTTCTTAGAATCCATATATATGTGTTAGCATACGGTATTTGTTTTTCTCTTTCTGACTTACTTCACTCTGTATGACAGACTCTA
>NC_041219.1:27593501-27594340 GCF_002837175.3 Physeter macrocephalus
TAGATTTTTTGATGATGGTCATTCTGACCGGTGTGAGATGATATCTCATTGTAGTTTTGATTTGCATTTCTCTAATGATTAATGATGTTGAGCATTCTTTCATGTGTTTGTTGGCAATCTGTATATCTTCTTTGGAGAAATGTCTATTTAGATCTTCTGCCCATTTTTGGATTGGGTTGCTTGTTTTTTTGTTAGTGAGCTGCATGAGCTGCTTGTAAATATTGGAGATCAACCCTTTGTCAGTTGCTTCATTTGCAAATATTTTCTCCCATCCTGAGGGTTGTCTTTTGGTCCTGTTTATGGTTTCCTTTGCTGTGCAAAAGCTTTTAAGTTTCATTAGGTCCCATTTGTTTATTTTTGTTTTTATTTCCATTTGTCTAGGAGGTGGGTCAAAAAGGATCATGCTGTGATTTATGTCATAGAGTGTTCAGCCTATGTCTTCCTCTAAGAGTTTGATAGTGTCTGGCCTTACATTTAGGTCTTTAATCCTTTCTGAGTTTATTTTTGTGTATGGTGTTAGGGAGTGTTCTAATTTCATGCTTTTACATGTACCTGTCCAGTTTTCCCAGCACCACTTATTGAAGAGACTGTCTTTTCTCCATTGTATATCCTTGCCTTCTTTGTCATAGGTTAGTTGACCATAGGTGAGTGGGTTTATCTCTGGGCTTTCTATTTTGTTCCATTGATCTATATTTCTGTTTCTGTGCCAGTACCATATTGTCTTGATTACTGTAGCTTTGTAGTATAGTATGAAGTCAGGGAGCCTGATTCCTCCAGCTCCATTTTTCGTTCTCAAGATTCCTTTGGCTATTCGGGGTCTTTTGTGTTTCCATACAAAT
>NC_041219.1:27594591-27597709 GCF_002837175.3 Physeter macrocephalus
TGGTAAATGGGAGTGTTTCCTTAGTTTCTCTTTCAGATTTTTCATCATTAGTGTATAGGAATGCAAGAGATTTCTGTGCATTAATTTTGTATCCTGCTACTTTACCAAATTCATTGATTAGCTCTAGTAGTTTTCTGGTAGCATCTTTAGGATTCTCTATGTAGAGTATCATGTCATCTGAAAAGAGTGACAGTTTTACTTCTTCTCTTCCGATTTGGATTCCTTTTATTGCTTTTTCTTTTCTGATTGCAGTGGCTAAAAATTCGAAAGCTATGTTAATAAGAGTGGTGAGAGTGGGCAACCTTGTCTTCCTCCTGATCTTAGTGGAAATGGTTTCAGTTTTTCACCACTGAGGACGATGCTGGCTGTGGGTTTGTCATATATGGCCTTTATTATGTTGAGGAAGGTTCCCTCTATGCCTACTTTCTGGAGGGTTTTTATCATAAATGGGTGTTGAATTTTGTTGAAAGCTTTCTCTGCATCGATCTTAGTGGAAATGGTTTCAGTTCTTCACCATTGAGAACTTTGTTGGCTGTGGGTTTGTCATATATGGCCTTTATTATGTTGAGGAAAGTTCCCTCTATGCCTACTTTCTGCAGGGTTTTTATCATAAATGGGTGTTGAATTTTGTCAAAAGCTTTCTCTGCATCTATTGAGATGATCATATGGTTTTTCTCCTTCAGTTTGTTGCTATGGTGTATCACGTTGTTTGATTTGTGTATATTGAAGAATCCTTGCATTCCCAGAATACACCTCACTTGATCATGGTGTATGATCCTTTTAATGTGCTGTTGGATTCTGTTTGCTAGTATTTTGTTGAGGATTTTTGCATCTATGTTCATCAGTGATATTGGCCTGTAGTTTTCTTTCTTTGTGACGTCTTTGTCTGGTTTTGGTATCAGGGTGATGGTGGCCTCATAGAATGAGTTTGGGAGTGTTCCTCCCTCTGCTATCTTTTGGAAGAGTTTGAGAAGGATAGGTGTTAGCTCTTCTCTAAATGTTTGATAGAATTCGCCTGTGAAGCCGTCTGGTCCTGGGCTTTTGTTTGTTGGAAGATTTTTAATCACAGTTTCAATTTCAGTGCTTGTGATTGGTCTGTTCATATTTTCTATTTCTTCCTGGTTCAGTCTCGGCAGCTTGTGCATTTCTAAGAATTTGTCCATTTCTTCCAGGTTGTCCATTTTATTGGCATACAGTTGTTTGTAGTAATCTCTCATAATCTTTTGTATTTCTGCAGTGTCAGTTGTTACGTCTCCTTTTTCATTTCTAATTCTATTGATTTGAGTCTTCTCCCTTTTATTCTTGATGAGTCTGGCTAATGGTTTATCAATTTTATTTATCTTCTCAAAGAACCAGCTTTTAGTTTTATTGATCTTTGCTATTGTTTCCTTCATTTCTTTTTCATTTATTTCTGATCTGATCTTTATGATTTCTTTCCTTCTGCTAAACTTGGGGTGTTTTTATTCTACTTTCTCTAATTGCTTTAGATGCAAGGTTAGATTGTTTGTTCGAGATGTTTCCTGTTTCTTAAGGTAGGATTGTATTGCTATAAACTTCCCTCTTAGAACTGCTTTTGCTGCATCCCATAGGTTTTGGGTCGTCGTGTCTCCATTGTCATTTGTTTCTAAGTATTTTTTGATTTCCTCTTTGATTTCTTCAGTGATCACTTGGTTATTAAGTAGTGTATTGTTTAGCCTCCACGTGTTTGTATTTTTTACAGATCTTTTCCTATAATTGATAGCTAGTCTCATAGAGTTGTGGTCAGAAAAGATCCTTGATACGATTTCAATTTTCTTAAATTTACCAAGGCTTGATTTGTGATCCAAGATATGGTCTATCCTGGAGAATGTTCCATAAGCACTTGAGAAAAATGTGTATTCTGTTGTTTTTGGATGGAATGTCCTATAAATATCAATTAAGTCCATCTCGTATAATGTATCACTTAAAGCTTGTGTTTCCTTATTTATTTTCATTTTGGATGAACTGTCCATTGGTGAAAGCGGGGTGTTAAAGTCCCCTAATATGAATGTGTTACTGTCGATTTCCCCTTTTATGGCTGTTAGTATTTGCCGTTATGTATTGAGGTGCTCCTATGTTGGGTGCATAAATATTTACAATTATTATATCTTCTTCATGGATCGATCCCTTGATCATTATGTAGTGTCCTTCTTTGTCTCTTGTAATAGTCTTTATTTTAAAGTCTATTTTGTCTGATATGAGAATTGCTACTCCAGCTTTCTTCTGATTTCCATTTGCATGGAATATCTTTTTCCATCCCCTCACTTTCAGTCTGTATGTGTCCCTAGGTCTGAAGCGGGTCTCTTGTAGACAGCATATATATGGGTCTCGTTTTTGTATCCATTCAGCCAGTCTGTGTCTTTTGGTGGGAGCATTTAATCCATTTACATTTAAGGTAATTATCGATATGTATGGTCCTATTACCATTTACTGAATTGTTTCGGGTTGTTCTTGTAGGTCTTTTCCTTCTCTTGTGTTTCTTGCCTAGAGAAGTTCCTTTAGCATTTGTTGTAAAGCTGGTTTGGTGGTGCTGAACTCTCTCAGCTTTTGCTTGTCTGTAAAGGTTTTAATTTCTCCATCAAATCTGAATGAGATCCTTGCCGGGTAGAGTAATCTTGGTTGTAGGTTTTTTTCCTTCATCACTTTAAATATGTCCTGCAACTCCCTTCTGGCCTGTAGCATTTCTGCTGAAAGATCAGATGTTAACCTTATGGGGATTCCTTTGTGTGTTATTTGTTGTTTTTCCCTTGCTGCTTTTAATATGTTTTCTTTGTATTTAATTTTTGACAGTTTGATTATTATGTGTCTTGGCGTGTTTATCCTTGGGTTTATCCTGTATGGGACTCTCTGTGCTTCCTGGACTTGATTGACTATTTCCTTTCCTATATTAGGGAAGTTTTCAACTATAATCTCTTCAAATATTTTCTCAGTCCCTTTCTTTTTCTCTTCTTCTTCTGGGACCCCTATAATTCGAATGTTGGTGCATTTAATGTTGTCCCAGAGGTCTCTGAGACTGTCCTCAGTTCTTTTCATTCTTTTTTCTTTATTCTGCTCTGCAGTAGTTATTTCCACTATTGTATCTTCCAGGTCACTTATCCGT
>NC_041219.1:27598067-27604881 GCF_002837175.3 Physeter macrocephalus
TTGGTGTTGAGATGGAGATCTCTGGGAGATTTTCGCCATTTGATATTACGTGGAGCTGAGAGGTCTCTTGTGGACCAGTGTCCTGAAGTTGGCTCTCCCACCTCAGAGGCACAGCACTGACTCCTGGCTGGAGCACCAAGAGCCTTTCATCCACACGGTTCAGAATAAAAGGGAGAAAAAAAAGGAAGGAAGGAAAGAACGGAGGGAGGGAGGGAGGGAGGGAGGGAGGAAGGGGATAAAATAAAATATAGATAAAACAAAATAAAGTTATTAAAATAAAAAATAATTATTAAGAAAAAAAAATTTTTTAACTTAAAAAAAAAAATAAAAACGGATGGACAGAACCCTAGGACAAATGGTGAAAGCAAAGCTATACAGACAAAATCTCACATAGAAGCATACACATACACACTCACAAAAAGAGGAAAAGGGGAAAAAATAATATATTTTGCTCCCAAAGTCCACCTCCTCAATTTGGGATGATTTGTTGTCTATTCAGGTATTCCACAGATGCAGGGTACACCAAGTTGATTGTGGTGATTTAAT
Source organism: Physeter macrocephalus (assembly GCF_002837175.3). Taxonomy (NCBI): domain Eukaryota; kingdom Metazoa; phylum Chordata; class Mammalia; order Artiodactyla; family Physeteridae; genus Physeter; species Physeter macrocephalus. Next base: position 27,598,614 of record NC_041219.1, read on the forward strand.
CCGCTGCTCCTGAGACTGCTGGGAGACAGTTCCTATTCTCTTCTTTGTTCGCACAGCTCCTGGGGTTCAGCTTTGGATTTGGCCCCGCCTCTGCGTGTAGGTTGCCTGAGACCATCTGTTCCCGCTCAGACAGGACGGGGTTAAAGGATCAGCTGATTCGGGGGCTGTGGCTCACTCAGGCAGGGGGGAGGGAGGGGTACGGATGTGGGGCGAGACTGCAGCAGCAGAGGCCAGCATGACATTGCACCAGCCTGATGCACACCGTGCGTTCTCCCAGGGAAGTTGTCCCTGGATCACGGGACCCTGGCAGTGGTGGGCTGCACAGGCTCCCGGGAGGGGAGGTGTGGATAGTGACCTGTGCTTGCACGCAGGCTTCTTGGTGGCTGCAGCAGCAGCCTTAGCATCTCATGCCCGTCTCTGGGGTCTGCGCTAATAGCCGCGGCTCACGCTGGCTCTGGAGCTCCTTTAAGCAGCGCTCGTAATCCCCTCTCCTCATGCACCAGGAAACAAAGAGGGAAGAAAGGGTCTCTTGCCTCTTCGGCAGGTCCAGACTTTCTCCTGGACTCCCTCCCGGCTAGCTGTGGCACACTAGCCCCTTCAGGCGGTGTTCACACCGCCAACCCCAGTCCTCTCCCTGCGATCCGACTGAAGCCCGAGCCTCAGCTCCCAGCCCCGCCTGCCCCAGCGGGTGAGCAGACAAGCCTCTCGGGCTGGTGAGTGCCAGTCGGCACCGATCCTCTGTGTGGGAATCTCTCCGCTTTGCCCTCCGCACCCCTGTTGCTGCGCTCTCCTCCGTGGTTCTGAAGCTTCCCCGCTCCATCACCCGCAGTCTCCGCCCGAGAAAGGGCTTCCTAGTGTGTGGAAACCTTTCCTCCTTCACAACTCCCTCCCACTGGTGCAGGTCCCGTCCCTATTCTTTTGTCTCTGTTTTTTCTTTTTTCTTTTGCCCTACCCAGGTACGTGGGGAGTTTCTTGCCTTTTGGGAGGTCTGAGGTCTTCTGCCAGCGTTCAGTGGGTGTTCTATAGGAGCAGTTCCACGTGTATATGTATTTCTGATGTATCTGTGGGGAGGAAGGTGATCTCCGCGTCTTACTCTTCCGCCATCTTCTTCTCTCAGCTGTTTGGTTTTCTTACCCCATTTTTCTCAATGCACAGTCACAACCAGGCAAGGTTATCTATACCAATTATATAAATACATACACAAGTGTGTACGTTTTAAAGCAGATCAAATTCCCAATAAACTGGATTCTTTAAGATCCAGTTCAAAGACCTGCTTCTTCCATGAAGCTTCCCATACTCCCTCTCCCTCCGACCCCAGCAGCTGGTCACTTCTACCTTACTGCTTCCACTGCACTCTCATTTTATGTAGTATTTATTGTTTAAATACTTGAGACCTTCCTTCAGCTGTGAATGTTTCTGTCTTAATCACCACTGCATCCACATCACCTTGTATAATTCATTGCATATAGAAGGGGGCTAAAGAAAGGTTGCTTAAACATGAGAGTGGGTGAATGAAGATTAATTCTCAACTTAGTGCAAAATACGAAAAAGCTGTGGAGTCTCCAGCCTCTGAGGATACCTCTCCCACCACCCTAAAATACCAAATTCCTCTTTCCAAACAAAATTGAAGTCTACCTACAATGACCAGACTAACATATCTTAAAACTCCTCATCTTCACATGCCAAAGTGCAAGGGCAACCCTGTGGCAGAAAACAAAGAATGATGTTTCAAATAATTAAACACAGAATAAACAGCAGCTTTTGGGAAAACAGATTCAGGGTCTCTAGCCCTACTACTAATATCTGGAAGATCCTGTAGAGGTCACTAAGTTCCCCAGGCCCTCAGGCTCCCCATCTATAAAAAGAAAGGGTAAAATGTAATCACTTCTAAAGCCCCCTATCAGCTCTAACACTCTAAAAGTCCATGGAGAGGAAAATGAACAGAGAATCCATTTATTCTTTCTTTCATTTATTCAACAAATATTACTGGATGCTTGTAGTGGAGGACTAATTGTTCACCAAACAAACCCATGTTATTTTCCTCCTAAGACACACATTTCCCAGGCTCACTTGAAAGTAGGTGGATCTGTGGAATTGCATTCTGGCCAGTGGGAGTCGAGTGGCAGTGCTGTGCACCATCTCCATCCTGGCCCATAAAGTCTCCTGTGCAATCCATATGCTCATGCTCTTCCCTCACCTGCCTACCAGAGACAGATAATCCATTGAAGCGCTCCATGGCCTTAGGGAATAGCATGACCACTGGATAAAAGAAGTCTGGGTCACTGAATGTCTGTATGGAGCAGAGCCCTCCCTCCCCCAGAAGGAAATAACCTAAATTAAACCAACGTGGAGACCTTCAAGATGGCGGAGGAGTAAGACATGGAGATCGCCTTCCTCCCCGCAAATACAACAGAAATACATCTACATGCGGAACAACTCCTACAGAACACCTACTGACAACTAGTAGAAGCCTTAGACTTCCCAAAAGGCAAGAAACTCCCCACGTACCTGGGTAGGGCAAAAGAAAAAAGAAAAAACAGAGACAAAATAACAAGGACAGGACCTGCACCTTGGGGAGGGAGCTGTGAAGGAGGAAAAGTTCCCACACTCTAGGAAGCCCCTTCACTGGTGGAGATGGGGTAGCAGAGAGGAAGCTTAGGAGTCATGGAGGAGAGTGCAGCAACAGGGGTGCAGAGGGCAAAGCGGAGACATTCCCGCACAGAGGATAGATGCCGACCAGCACTCACCAGCCTGAGAGGCTTGTCTGCTCACCCGCTGGGGCAGGTGGGGGCTGAGAGCTGAGGCTTGAGCTTCGGAGGTCAGATCTCATGGAGAGGACTGGAGTTGGCTGCATGAACACAGCCTGAAGGGGGCTAGTGTGGCACAGCTAGCCAGGAGGGAGTCTGGGAAAAAGTTTGGACCTGCCTAAGAGGCAAGAGACCACTGTTTCGGGGTGCACAAGGACCCTGGAAGCCTGTGTAGCCCACCACTGCCAGGGTCCCATGATCCAGGGACAACTTCCCTGGAGAACACACAGTGTGCCCCAGGCTCCTGCAACGTGGTGCAGACCTCTGCTGCCGCAGGCTCTCCCTGCATTCCAATTATAACCACAGTACCCCTCCCTCCCTCTGGCCACAATGAGCAAGAGCACCCTAATAAGCCGCTGCTTTAACCCCCTCCTGTCTGGGCAGGGAACAGATGCCTGAGGGTGACCTAAATGCAGAAGTGGGGCTAAAACCAAAGCTGAACCCCAGGAGCCGTGTGAACAAAGAAGAGAAAGGAAAATTTCTCTGTGCAGCCTCAGAAGCACAGGATTAAATCCCCACAATCAACTAGATGTACCCTGCATCTGTGGAACACCTGAACAGACAACAAATTGTCCCAAAATTGTGGCGGTGGACTTTGGGAGCAACTGTAGACTTGGGTTTGCTGTTTGTGACTGATTTGTTCCTGATTTTTATGTTTATCTTAGTTTAGTATTTAATGCTTGTTATCATTGGTGGATTTGTTTACTGGTTTGGTTGCTCACTTGCTTTTTTATTATTATTTTTTATTTTAATAATTTGTAAAAAAAAATTTTATTTTTTAATTTTTATTTATTTATTTATTTATTTTTCTCCCTTTTCTTCTGAGCCATGCGGCTGACAGGATCTTGGTGCTGTGGCCTGGTGTCAGGCCTGAGCATCTGAGGTGGGAGAGTCGAGTTCAGGACACTGGACCACCAGAGAAATTCCTGGTCCCATGTAATATCAATCAGCGAGGGCTCTCCCAGAGATCTCTGTCTCAACACTAAGACCCAACTCCACCCAACGGCCAGCAAACTCCAGTGCTGGATGGCCCATGCCAAACAACTAGCAAGACAGGAACACAATCCCACCAATAGCAGAGAGGCTGCCTAAAATCATACTAAGTTCACCAATACCCCAAAACACACCACCAGAGGTGGCCCTTGAAGGACAAGATCCAGCCCCACTCACCAGAACACAGGCACCAGACCCCTCCAAGGAAGCCTACAAAAGCTACTGAACCAACCACACTCACTGGGGGCAGACACCAAAAACAATGGCAACTACTAACCTACAGCATGCAAAAAGGAGACACCAAACACAGTAAGTTAAACAAAATGAGAAGACAGAGAAATATGCAGCAGATGAAGGAGCAAGGTAAAAACCCATGAGACCAAACAAATGAAAAGGAAATAGGCTGTCTACCAGAAATAGAATTCAGAGTAATAATAGTAAAGATGATCCAAAATCTTGGAAACAGAATGGAGAAAATATAAGAAACGTTTAACAAGGAACTAAAAGAACTAAAGAGCAAACACACAGTGATGACCAACACAATAAATGAAATTAAATATTGTCTAAAAGGAATCAATAGCAGAATAACTGAGGCAGAAGAACGGCTAAGTGACCTGGAAGATAAAATAGTTGAAATAACTACTGCAAAGCAGAATAAAGGAAAAGAATTAAGGACAGTCTCAGAGACCTCTTGGAAAACATTAAATGCACCAACATTTGAATTATAGGGATTCCAGAAGAAGAACAGAAAAAGAAATGGTCTGAGAAAATATGGGAAAAGATTATAGTTGAAAACTTCCCTAACATGGGAAAGGAAATAGTCAATCAAGTCCAGGGAGTGCAAAGAGCCCCATACAGGATAAATCCAAGGAGAAACATGATAAGACACATACTAATCAAACTTTGAAAAATAAAATACAAAAAAAAAATATTAAAAGCAGCAGGAAAAAGCAAAACATAACATACAAGGGAATCCCCATAAGGTTAACAGCTGATCTTTCAGCAGAAACTCTGCAAGCCAGAAGGGAGTGGCAGGACACTTTTAAAGTGATAAAAGGGAAAAACCTACGACCAAGATTACTCTACCCAGCAAGGATCTCATTCAGATTCGATGGGGAAATTAAAATCTTTACAGATAAGCAAAAGCTACGAGAATTCAGCACACCAAACCAGCTTTACAACAAATGCAAAAGGAACTTCTCTAGGCAGGAAACACAAGAGAAGGAAAAGACCTACAATAACAAACCCCAAACAATTAAGACAATGGTAATAAGAACATACATATCGATAATTACCTTCAATGTAAATGGATTAAATGCTCCAACCAAAAGACACAGACAGGCTGAATGGATACAAAAACAAGATCCGTATATATGCTGTCTACAAGAGACCCACTTCAGACTTAGAGACACATACAGACTGAAAGTAAGGGGATGGAAAAAGATACTCCATGCCAATGGAAATCAAAAGAAAGCTGGAGTAGCAATTCTCATATCAGACAAATAGACTATAAAATAAAGACTATTACAAGAGACAAAGAAAGACACTACATAATGATCAAGGGATCAATCCAAGAAGAAGATATAACAATTGTAAATATATATGCACCCAACATAGGAGCACCTCAATACATAAGGCAAATGCTAACAACCATAAAAAGGGAAATCGACAGTAACACAACAGAAAGGGACTTTAACACCCCACTTTCACCAATGGACAGATCATCCAAAATGAAAATAAACAAGGAAACACAAGCTTTAAATAACATATTAAACAAGATGAACTTAATTGATATTTATAAGACATTCCATCCAAAAAAATCAGAATACACTTACTTCTCGAGTGCTCATGGAACATTCTCCAGGATAGATCACATCTTAGGTCAAAAAGCAAGCCTTGGTAAATTTAAGAAAATTGAAATCGTATCAAATATCTTTTCCAACCACAATGCTATGAGACTAGATATCGATTACAGGAAAAAATCTGTAAAATATACAAACACATGGAGGCTAAACAATATGCTACTAAATAACCAAGAGATCACTGAAGAAATCAAAAAGGAAATTTAAAAATACCTAGAAACAAATGACAATGAAAACACAACAACCCAAAACCATGGGATGCAGCAAAAGCAGTTCTAAGAGGGAAGTTAAGAGCAATACAATCCTACCTCAAGAAACAAGAAACATCTCAAATAAACAACCTGATCTTACACCTAAAGCAATTAGAGAAAGAAGAACAAAAAAACCCCAAAGTTAGCAGAAGAAAACATAAAGATCAGATCAGAAATAAATGAAAAAGAAATGAAGAAAACGATAGCAAAGGTCAATAAAACTAAAATCTGGTTCTTTGAGAAGATAAACAAAAAAACAGAAAATACAAACAGACCAATCAAAGCACTGAAATTGAAACTGTGATTAAAAATCTTCTAACAGGGCTTCCCTGGTGGCGCAGTGGTTGAGAGTCCG
>NC_041219.1:27605163-27606257 GCF_002837175.3 Physeter macrocephalus
AAAAAAAAATCTTCCAACAAACAAAAGCCCAGGACCAGATGGCTTCACAAGCGAATTCTATAAAACATTTAGAGAAGCGCTAAAACCTATCCTTCTCAAACTCTTCCAGAATATAGCAGAGGGAGGAACAATCCCAAACTCATTCTACGAGGCCACCATCACCCTGATACCAAAACCAGACAAAGATGTCACAAAGAAAGAAAACTACAGGCCAATATCACTGATGAACACAGATGCAAAATGGGGAAAAACTGAAACCATTTCCTCTAAGATCAGGAACAAGACAAGGTTGCCCACTTTCATCCCTATTATTCAACAAAGCTTGGGAAGTTTTAGCCATGGTAATCAGAGAAGAATAAGAAATAAAAGGAATCCAAATTGGAAAAGAAGAAGTAAAGTTGTCACTGTTTTCAGATGACATGATACTATACATAGGAAATACTACACAAAGCAATCTACAGATTAAATGCAATCCCTATCAAATTACCAATGGCATTTTTCACAGAACTAGAACAAAAAAACTGCACAATTTGAATGGAAACACAAAAGACCTCAAATAGCCAAAGCAATCTTGAGAAGGAAAAACAGAGCTGGAGTAATCAGGCTCCTGGACTTCAGACTATACTAAAAAGCTACAGTAATCAAGACAGTATGGTACTGGCACAAAAACAGAAATATAGATCAATGGAAAAGGAAAGAAAGCCCAGGGATAAACCCACGCACATATGGTCACCTTATTTTTGATAAAGGAGGCAAGAATATACAATGGAGGAACGCCAGCCTCTTCAATAGTGCTGCTGGGAAAACTGGACAGCTACATGTAAAAGAATGAAATTAGAACACTCCCTAACACCATACACAAAAATAAACTCAAAATGGATTAAAGACCTAAATGTAAGGCCAGACACTATCAAACTCTTAGAGGAAAACACAGGCAGAACACTCTATGACATAAATCACAGCAAGATCCTTTTTGACCCACCTCCTAGAGAAATGGAAATAAAAACAAAAATAAACAAATGGGACCTAATGAAACTTAAAAGCTTTTGCACAGCAAAGGAAACCATAAACAAGACAAAAAGGCAACCCTCAGA
>NC_041219.1:27606574-27606881 GCF_002837175.3 Physeter macrocephalus
CTTAAAAAACTAAAAACAGAACTACCATACGACCCAGCAATCCCACTACTGGGCATATACCCTGAGAAAACCATAATTCAAAAGGAGTCATGTACCACAATGTTCATTACAGCTCTATTTACAACAGCCAGGACATGGAAGCAACCTAAGTGTCCATCGACAGCTTAATGGATAAAGAAGACGTATACAATGGAATATTACTCAGCCATAAAAAGAAACGAAATTCAGTTATTTGTAGTGAGGTGGATGGTCCCAGAGTCTGTCATACAGAGTGAAGTAAGTCAGAAAGAGAAAAACAAATACCGTA
>NC_041219.1:27606945-27635661 GCF_002837175.3 Physeter macrocephalus
CTGGGACAAAGTGAGAGGGTGGCATGGACATATATACACTACCAAACATAAAATAGCTAGCTAGTGGGAAGCAGCCACATAGCACAGGGAGATCAGCTCAGTGCTTTGTTAGCACCTAGAGGGGTGGGATAGGGAGGGCAGGAGGGAGATGCAAGAAGGAGGAGATACGGGGATATATGTATATGTATGGCTGATTCACTTTGTTATAAAGCAGAAACTAACAGACCATTGTAGAGCAATTATACTCCAATAAAGATGTTAAAAATTAATTACCTAATTAATTGAACCAATGGAATTTGGGGGTTCTTTGTTAGATAGCTTACTCTGTGTAGTACCTGATATACATTATCACCTTTAACCCTCCCAACAGCCTGAGTGGTAGTTATTACTATTTATATTTCACTGATGAGGAAACTGAGTCTCAGAGAAGTAATTTGTTCAAGGTCACACAGCTTCAAAGTGGCACAGGCAAGATTTGAACCTATGAATCTCTAACTCCAAAGTCCCTCTTCTTTATTCTTTACCACACGGTCACTACCCAAGCCCCTCTGCACCTCCTTCCTGGGTACCTTGACTTGTTGCTAACAGCTCCTGCAGATGCTGCTACTGCATAAACTTGTTGCTGAGAAGCAATACAAGGAATGGCAAGTAGGCCTTTCTAGAAGCCATAATCAAAGAAAGGCCAGAACCCAGCTTTGCAGCAATCAAGGACAGTGGTCCCCCCTTATCTGCAGAGCCTATGTTCCAAGACCCCCAGCGGATGCCTGAAACCATGGATAGTACTGAATGCATATACTATGTTTTTTCCTATACATACATACCTATGATGGAGTTATAAATTAGGCACAGTAAGAGATTAACAACAATAACTAGTAATAGAGCAACTATAACAATATACTGTAATAAAAGTTATCTGAATGTGATCTCTCTCCTTAATCAACTTCCTAAACTCTGCTGGAAATATGGCAGCAGCTTCTCATGGACAGGCTCAGCCTCTCCAGTGATCTTTATATTTTTCAGTCCAAACCTATTCATGAATCTGTGTAACCATCTTTACTTGCAGTAAACGGCTTAGTGTCACTCACTTCAGGGGATCCCTTGCTAAGTCTTCATGTAGACTCAATGCTTTCTGGCATAATACGTTGCTATCAATCGGAAGACATTTTCTGTTCATGTCTTCCACCCACAAATTTTATGCCTTTTCCATCTTATCACCAAGTACTTATTGTACACACTGTGGCCATAACTTTTGCAATTTGAGGTGCTACAGCAAAAGTAGCACAAATTTCTTTTCCCTTCCTCCCAATTTCACAGATAGAAGACTCATTCCTACAGTAGATCTTAGCAACCTCAGCATACAATGTTTTTTCTTTCCTTATTAAGTCAAAAATTTTCAACTTTCGCTTAAAGAAAGCACTTTAGCTTTTCTTTCACATATCTGAATTGCCGGCATCACTACTCTTGTGCTTTGGGGCCATTATTAAGTAAAATAAGGGTTACCTGAACACAAGCACTGTGATACCGAGTCAGTGTATCTGATAACTGAGATGCCTACTAAGTGACTAACAGGTGGGATGCGCTGGACAAAGGGATGATTCACATCTTGGGTGGGACAGAGCAGGACGGCACAAGATTTTATCACACTACTCAGAACAGCATACAATTTCAAACTTATGAATTGTTTATTTCTGGAATTTTCCATTTACTATTTTCAGACCACAGTTTACCGCAGGTAACTGAAACCGTGGAAAGTGAAACCACGGATAAGAGGGTACTTGCATCTGACTCAGTTAGCCTGTGAACAGTAGAAGATTAAAGCTCCCACTAAGACCAAATAATCAGAAATACCAATAACATGCCCTAGGAAATAATCAGATGATGACTATACCATTTTAATTTGCCCTTAAGAGTCAATCTGACATCATTAAGAGTGACATTTAAGTGCTAATCGAAAAAGCAGTGTTCCCATGTCTCTAGACAAGTATTTGCATGTTAATTAATTCTGAGAAGAAGAAGACTGGCTTCCAATATGAGGCGTCAAAAGGAGACAGAGTTCCTTTGCAGAGGAAGATAAAAGGCTGTGGCAGAGACATAATCAAATTACCTGGTTTCAAGAGTTTTAAAAAGAAATAAGCTATCCTTTGCAATGCAAATTCATATTGCCTCTTTTGTGAAGAAAGCATTTTAATGAAAGGACCAAAATACAGATTTCCAACATCAATGCCCATTTAATGCAATGCCCTCATCGCAGATCAAAACGGCTTTTACCAGAAAGGTGGCTAATGACCTCACAAAGGCTGTCAATATTGTAGACAGAGCCCAGTGCCCTAGAAGCCAATACACCACAAACACACTCTGCATTGTCACAAAGAACATCAGCTTGAATTTTTGAATAACAAGTCACTTCTTTTTAAAGGAGTCCTGCAAATTAGTACAGACCCCAAAACCACAGACTCAGAATGATGTTAGGCTGAATATTTTATTAATTAGGTTACCTCAGAAGATGATAATTTTAATAAAGTATACATTCAGGTTGCTACACTTATACCACACTTATTAGCATTATAATTTGTATTGTTTAACTTTTACTGTTTGCAATACTTTTTTTCACACATGATCTCATCTTAACCCTGTGAGATATATGATATACATTTACCCACTATACAGATGAGGAAATTAAGGCTCAGAGAGACTATGTGGATTAACCAAGATCACAGAGATAAAGAATGGCAGGGCCAGCCCTAGAACCCAGGCTTCCAGCTCTAATTTTAATGATCTGCCCACTCTATTATATTATCTTTCCTCTATTTTATCTAGTTGCTGATAGTCTCTGCTACCAAGCACATTATCATTGTGATATTACTAAATATGCAAAGGATACAAATATTTGAGGAATAATCACAATTTAGACAGACTAAACAGGGTCTTCCTTTTTTGCTCCGTTGCAAAGGCCCACTCTAATAGCAAAAGTATACTGGTTGATTCATTTATTGTACAGATTTATATTTTGAAAATATACATAACAAAGGATTTTTATCTATGATATATAAAGAGCACTTACTAATGAAAAAAAAATAAAAACACTGATAGAAAATAAGTAAAAGCCATAAATAGGCTATTCACAAAGAAACTACAAATGGCCAACTGAATACTTGCTCAATCTCACTAGTAATAAAAGTACAAATTGAAAGAACAATGAATATTTTTTCCTATCAAGTTGAAAAATACTAAAAAAAAAAAATCACTAACTCTCTAGGTTGCAAGAGTGGAATCCTTTATAACTGTGAGCGAAAAGTTTAAAATGACACAGTTCACAGGGGAAGGTAAGAGTGCATGCTATCTGACCCCAAAGTGCCAGTTTCAGGAGTTAATTTTTTTTTTTAATTGGGGTATAGTTGTTTTACAATGCTGTGTTAGTTTCTACTATACAGTGAAGTGGAGTTCCCTGTGCTATACAGCAGGTCCTCATTAGTTATCTATTTTATACATATTAGTGTATGTATGTCAATCCCAATCTCCCAATTCATTCCCCCCGCTTTCCCCCCTTGCTGTCCATATGTTTGTTCTCTACGTCTGTGTCTCTATTTCTGCCTTGAAAACGGGTTCATCTGTACCATTTTTCTAGATTCCACATTCAGGAGTTAATTCTAAGGAGACAGAAAGGTACTAACGTAAGGGTATTGATTAAATAAATTTTGATATGTTATCCACAAAATTCTACATCTATTGAAAAGAATTACATTAAAGCCAAATAATTAAAATGTAAAACATCAGGCAAATTAAAGAAGACCCAAATAGAAGATATTCTATACACATGAACTGAAAGGCTCACTACTGCAAAGATGTCAATTCCCCTATAGATTTGATTGTCACAGCAACTGATGCATGGAGCCAAAGCAATCTTGATCAAAATACTTGCATGTCTGTAGAAACTGAAGAGCTGGTTCTAAGCTTTATTTGGAAATGCAAAGGGTCGGAGAATATCATCAGGAATTGGTACAAAGAAGACTGAGTCTTCAGTTTATTAAGCTACAGTAATCAAAGCATATACCAATACAGGCACAAGAGAAATACACAAATAGAAGAGAATAGAGTCCAGAACTGAATCTGTGCATATACAGATACTTGATTTATGCAAAGCAATGGGTAATGGATGGTCTTCTTGATAAATGCTGCTTGATCAACTAGATACAAATGTGGGATAAAACAAAACTTAACCCTAACTCTCACCATACACATAAATTAATTCCATGTGAACTACAGATCAATTATAAAAGGTGAAACAATAAAATTGATGGAAGATAATACAGGAAGATATCTTCACAACCTTGGGGTTGAGTGTAAGCAAGGATTTCCTAAACAGGATTCAAAAAGCACTAATAATAAAGGGAAAAGCTGGTAAACTGGATTACATTAAAATTAGGAGCTTCCATTAACCTCTATTAAAAGAGTAACAAAAGCAAGCCACAGAGTGTGAGAAGATATTGTTAATACGTATAACTAACAAAGGAACTTATATCTAGGATACATGAAGTATAAATAAGAAAAAGTCTTCCAATTCTATAGAAAAATGGGCAAGAGACTTAAACAAGCACTTCAAACCCCTGCCTCCAACCAAAGATACCCCAATGGCCAATAAATACATGAAAAAGTGTTCAACCTCATTATAGTCATCAGGCAAATGCAAATTAAAATCACAAACCTACTACCACAAACCTACCGGATTGGATAAAATCAATAAAACTGACAATACCAAGTGGTGTCAAAGCTGTGAAGTAACAAAAATTGATACACACTGATGATGGGGTATAAATCAGTACAACCTCTTTAGCAGTATTTCCTAAAGTTGAACAGAAACATATCCTCTGACCCACCAATTCCATTCCTAGCCATATAAACAAACAAAAAATTAAAGCCTGCTCACGTATACCAAAATTCAAGTACAAGAAAGTTCACAGCAATATTTTCATAATAGCCCCAAACTATAAACAACTCTAATGGCTATCAACAACAGAATGAGTAAATATTTTGCCATGTTCTTTCAATGAAAAAATATTCAGCAGTGACAATGAATAACCAAATAATGCATGCTAAACACATGAACAAATCTCACAAACAAATGTTGAGTTAAGAACATCAAAAAAACACAAACCTACATTCATTTCTTCTACATAAAGTTTAAAAACAGATACTACTGCAGTAGAAGTCAAAATAGCAGTTATCAGTGGTGGGGAAGAAGAGGCCATGGGGGGGTCCCAGGACACTGAAAATGTGGCTTCTTGACCTGGGTGTGGGTCACATGGATGTGTTCATTTTGTGACCATTGAGCTATACACTTAGAATTTGTGCACTTTTCTGAACATATGTTATACTGCCATAAAATACTTTAATCTGTATTTATTAGCTTGGAGATATGTGCATGATGTATGTATTAAGTGAAAAAAGTAGCTTAGCAAATTATATAATTCTCCTTTTGAGATGTAAAGAGTTGAAGCATTCTTAATCTAATGCGTCTACGACTAGAAGTTAATTACTTAATTTCAGAAGCAAGTGAAAGTGAGGATTCATAAAAAATAACACTGCAGCCTAAAACACTTTATTTTTCACTAAACAGTAAGGACTTGAATATCTGCTTTACTAGAATTCCACATCATCTTTCCTGTATAAATCATATCCATCATCTTCTTCTCTATTTTTAGTTTTAGTTTTGTTAACATGAAAAAAAATTTAATTACACTTGTGAAGCAATATGAATATGGAATCCTTCATGACTTTTAATATTTCTCTTTGAATCGTTCAGTTATCTCACCCACTCTGATTTCCAGAGCAATTATTTTAGGGATTTGTCGATCAAATTTTGCTAAAGCATTCAACCTAATTTTAGTGGAGAAAACAGCTCTATTTTTATACTCATATTTCATTGGTTTATGTAATATTTAATTACATTACAAATTGCTATAAGTTCAACGGGCATAAATAGGGCTAAGAAAAAATACAAATGGCTCTTAGAAAGCACACAGCTTTGGGTATATTACAGAGAAATTTGTTTGTTAGCAGAATGCATTTAGCTTTAAGAGCACTTCTAATATATATACTTAATTCTCTGCATAAGAAATATAGAATGATATGCTCCAAAATGTTAGTACTGTTTTATCTTGATTGGAGGGGTTTCTGGTAAATTTTATTTCAATTTGCTTGTGCGTATTTCTTCAGAGGACTTGTATTCACACATTTTTTCAAGTCATAAGAAGCTAGCTATAAGACCACTTTACAAAATACTCTCCAAGAATGGTAGAAATAGGGGGAAATAGATGACATGAGCCCTGCCCTCCCTAAGAGAATTTGAAATGTGATTAAGTCTTTTAAATGAAAAAGATCAATACTGAAACTCCAGCTGTCATTTACTAGCTGTATAGCTGTACATTCTTGGGCATGTCTCCTTTCTAAAACTCAGGTTTCTTTTCTGTAAAATAGGAATAATACCACCTACCACAAACAGTTGCTATGAGAATTAATGTGACAATGCAGGATCTAAACCCTAAGCACAATGCCTCATACATAGCAAGCCTCAATACATGTTACCTTAAAAAATGAAAACAGAAGGGAAAGACCAAGATGGCAACATAGGAAGATCCTAAACTTCCCTCCTCCCACAGACACAATCAATGTACAGCTACACACTGAGAAATACCCTCTGAGAAAAATCCAGAAACTGAGTGACACCTACACATTGTTAATGTGAATGAGAAAATACCCACATTGAAATGGGTAGGAAAGGCTGAGACACACTCTCACCATAAACCCCACCCTAAGCACAGTGCCATTCAATCAGGAAGGAACTTCCAACTCCCAGATTCTCCCTGAGAAACTAAGGGTTTAAACCACGTATCTAGTGCACCAACTTTTAAGACTCCGAACCAAGAGACAGGCTCCCAAACACCTAGCTCTGGAAGCCAATGGGGCTGTGTCCACAAGACCACAAGACTAGAGCAAACAAAGAAGCAGTTCTTAATGGGCATGTGAGCACTCGCCAAGGCTGTTCCCCAGAGGCTCAGTGCAAAGGGAGCAGGCAAAAATGCCCATCTCCCAGTCTTTACCTAGAAGGGGTTTAAGTGCAACTTAATACACTGCTTCCTGAGGGTCTGACTTCTAATTTAGCATGCAACTAGGGGCTGGCTGCAATCCATACCAGAGCCTGGGGAAGCTAGCTGGTAGGCACTTCCTCCACTTTCTCTCTCTGGCCTGCTCCAAGGATAAAACCAAGTTACCAGCATCTCTCTGGAAAGAACTTGTACACATTTCAGGTGCCCCAGCTTTTTCAGCTGCCACCTGAGAGATGGGCCTCCAGATTGCCTAGGTCTGACAGCCAGCAGGGCCTGCATTCATGAGTCCCATAAGGCTGTAGCAAATCAGTTCTTAACAGGCACATGTGAGCACTCACTGCTGCTATACCCCCAGGGCTCAGCACAGAGAAAACAGGCAAAAATGCCCATCTCCTAGTTTTCACTGGGAGGGGTTTGACTGCATACTCTATAAGCTGCTGCCTGAGGATCTGGCTTCTAATTAGCATGCATATAAGAGTGGACTACAATCCTCCCTGGAGCCTAAAGGAGCCAGTAGGCACTTCCTCCTCCTCCTTCCAGTTTGTTCGAATAATAAAACCACGTGGCTAGGATCTCCCTGGAAAGAGTTTCGCCACAAATCTAGTACCCCACTTTCAGGGCTGACTTGAGGGACAGGCCCCTAGATCATATAGCTTTGATAGCCAAAAGGGCTTGCATTCACAGTCCCACAGGACTGTAGTAAATAAAGAAGCAGTTTTTAAACAGAGACAGGCATAAACCACTCCCCACACCAATGGCCCCATGGCTATACACCCAGGATCGGCACAGAGGGAGCAGGTAAAAACACTTATCTCCCAGTTTCTCCCTGGAAGGTGTTTAACTATTTACTTTCCCAGCTGCTGTCTGAGGGTCCAGCTTCTAATCAGCTTGCATCTAGGTGCTGACAGCAATCCACCCCTTTGGAACATAAATGGGTCTTGACACACATTCAACTTCTGGGAGCCACCAAGGGGCTTCCCTGGTGGCGCAGTGGTTGAGAATCCGCCTGCCGATGCAGGGGACACAGGTTCATGCCCCGGTCCGGGAGGATCCCACATGCCGTGGAGCGGCTGGGCCCGTGAGCCATGGCTGCTGAGCCTGCGCGTCTGGAGCCTGTGCTCCGCAACGGGAGAGGCCACAACAGTGAGAGGCCCACGTACCACAAAAAAAAAAAAAAAAAAAAAAAAAAAAGGAGCCACCAAGAAAAAAGATGGCAGTTGGAAAATCACAAAACTTTGAGAGACAACAAAGAGCTCAGGCCAGGCTGATTGACAAGGTTCATCTCCTACATAAAACCAGTCTGTCAAGAATGGAAGAAGTGGCTGTTTTACCTAAGGCACAGAAACCAACACAGAGAGTTAAGGATAATGAAGAAACAGGGGACTATGTTCCAAACAAAAGAACAAGATAAATCTCCAGAAACCAATCTCAATAAAATAGAAATGAGTGATTTACCTGACAGAGAGTTCAAAATAATGGTCATGAAGATGTTCACTGAGGTCAGAAGAGTGATGTCTGAACAAAGTGAGAATTTCAACAAACAGATAGAAAATAATAAAAAGTACAAACAGAAATCATAGAGCTAAGGAATATAATAACTGAACTGAAAAATTCAGTAGAGGAGCTCAGCAGCAGACTAGATCAAGTGGAAGAAAGGACCAGTGAACCTGAAGACAGGGCAGTGGAATTCATCCAGAGGAGCCAAAAGAAAAAGAATGAAAAAGAATGACCAGAGCTTAAGGAACTAATGGGACACCATCAAGCAGACCAATATTTGCATTTAAGGGTCCCAGAAAAAGATGAGAGAGAGAGCGAGAGCAAGAGAGAGAGAGAGAAGAAGGGGCAGAAAAACGTCAAAGAAATAATGGCTGAAAAATTCTCTAACCTGAAGAAACATATATCCAAATACGGGAAGTCCAAAAAGTACCAAATAGGATTAATCTAAAGAGACCCACACAGAGACATATTATAATTAAATTGTCAAAATCTTAAAAGCAGCAAGAGAAAAAAGCAAATTGTTACATACGAGAGAACTCTCACAAGACTACTAGCAGATTTTTCAGCAGAAACTTTGCAGGCCAAAAGGAAGTGGAATAATACATTTAAAGCGCTAAAAGAAAAAAGCTGACAACCAAGAATACTCTACCCAGCAATGCTGTCATTCAGAATTAAAGGAGAAATAAAGAGTTTTTCAGACAAACCAAAGCTTAAGGAGTTCATCACCACCAGACTACAAGAAATGTTAAAGGGAGTTATTCAAGCTGAAATTAAAAGATGTTAATTATTAACAGAAAAACATATGAAAGCTAAAACTCGCTGGTAAAGGTAAACATAGTTAAATTCAGAATACTCTAATGTTGTAATGGTGGTGGATAAATAACTTCTAACTCTAGTATAAAGGTTAAAAGACAAAAGTATTAAAAGTAACTATACCTACAATAATTTGTTAACAGATACACAATATAAAAAGATGTAAAGTGTGACATGAAAAACATAAAATGTGGTCAGAAGGGAATGTAAAAATGTAGAGCTTTTGTATGCATTTGAAGTTAAGTTGCTATCAGCTTAAAATAGAAAGTTAAAAATATAAGATTTTTATGTAAGTCTCATGGTACCACAAAGCAAAAGCCTATAGTAAATACACAAAAAATAAAGAGAAAAGAATCTAAGCACATCACTACAATCATCAAATCACAAAGGAAGAAAGCAAGAGAGGAAGAAAAGAACTACAAAACAGCCAGAAAACAATGAACAAAATGGCAGTAGTAAGTCTATATGTATCAATCATTACTTGAAATTTAAATGGATTAAATTATCCAGTCAAAAGACACAGAGTGGCTGAATGGATTAAAAAAAAAAAGACTCAACCATATGCTGCATATAAGAGACTCACTTTAGCTTTAAGGATACACAGAGACCGTAAGTGAAGGGGAAAGATATTCCATAAAAAATGGAAACCAAAAGAAAGTAGAGGTAGCTTTAATTATATCAGACAAAACAGACTTTAAGCCAAAAATTGTAACAAGAGACAAAGGTCATCATATAATGATAAAAGGGTCAATTCATCAAGAGGATATAACAACTGTAGATATTTATGCACTCAACATGGAATAAATTAGAATTAAATCAGAAACTAAAGAGGAGACATTGCAACTAACATAAAAACACTAAGGATCATAAGAAACTACTACGAACAATTATACACCAACAAATTAGATTACCTAGAAGAAATGGATAAATTCCTAGAAACATAACCTACCAAGACTGAATCATGAAGAAAGAGAAAAACTGAACAGACCAATCACTAATAAGGAGATTAAATCAGTAATCAAAAACCTCCCAACAAAGAAAAGTCCAGGACCAAATGTTTTCACTAGTGAATTCTATCAAACATTTAAAGAATTAATGCCAATACTTCTCAAACTCTTCCAAAAATTAGAAGAGGAGGAAACACTTCCAAACCCATTTTATGAGGCAAGCATTACCCTGATACCAAAGCCAGAGAAAAACACCACAAGAAAAGATAATTACAGGCCAATATCCCTAATGAACATAGATGTAAAAAACTCAACAAAATATTAGCAAACTGAATTCAACAGTACATTAAAAGGATCAAACACCATAATCAAGTGGCATTTATTCCTGGGATGCAAAAATGATTCAATATATGCAAATCAATAAATGTGATACACATTATAAAATGAAGAATAAAAAATGTATCATCATCTCAATAGATGCAGAAAAATTATTTAACAAAATTCACCATCCTTTCATGATAAAAACTCTCAACATACTGGGTACAGAAGGGACGTACCTAAACATAATAAAGGCTATATATGACAAGCCTACAGCTAACATCATACTCAGTGGTGAAAACATGAAAGCTTTTCCTCTAAGATCAGGAACAAGCAAGGATGCCCACTCACACCACATCATTCAACATAGTACTAAAAGCCCAAGCCAGAGCAATTAGGAAAGAAAAAGAAATAAAAGGCATCCAAGTCAGAAAAGTAGAAGTAAAATTGTCTCTGTTTGCAGGTGACATGATATTATATACAGAAAACCTGAAAGACTCCACTAAAAACTCTTAGAACTAATAAATGAATTCAGTAAAGTTGCAGGATAAAAAATCAATATACAAAAACCAGCTACATTTCTATAAACTAACAACAAACAATCAGGAAGAGAAACTAAGAAAACAACCCCATTTTTTATAATAGCATCACAAAGAACAAAATATATAGGAATAAATTTAACCAAGGAGGTGAAAGATCTATATACTGAAATCTATAATACTTTGATAAGAGAAATTGAAGAAGACACAAATAAATGGAAAGATATGTGTTCATGGAATGAAAGAATTAATGTTGTTGAAATGTCCATACTACTCAAAGCAGTCTACAGACTCAATGAAATCCCTATCAAAGTTCCAATGGCAGTTTTCACAGAAATAGAAAAAATATTCCTAAAATTTGTATGGAATCACAAAGAACCCCAAATAGCCAAAGCAATCTTGAGAAAGAACAAAGCTGGAGGCATCACACTTTCTGATTTCAAACTACATTACAAAGCTACAGTCATCAAAACAATATGGTATTGGCATAAAACCAGACACACAGATCAATGGAACAGAAAAGAGAGCTCAGAAATAAACCAATGCATATATGGTCAATTAGTTTTTGACAACGGAGCCAAGAATATACAATGTAGAAAGGACAGTCTCTTCAATAAGTGATGCTGGGAAAACTGGACAACCACATGCAAAACAATGAAATTGGACCCCTATCTTATACCATACACAAATATCAACTCAAAATGGATTAAAGACTTCAACATAAGACCTGAAACTCCTAGAAAAAAAACATGGATGGTAAGCTCCTTGGCACCAGTATTGGCAATATTTTTTTTTTGGAATTGACACCAAAAGCAAAGGCAACAAAAGCAAAAATAAACAAGTGGGACTACACCAAACTAAAAAGCTTCTTCTGCACAGAAAAGGAAACCATCAACAAAATGAAAAGGCAACTTACCAAATGGGAGAAAATATTTGCAAACCATATACCCAATAAGGAATTAATATCTAAAATATACAAGGTACTCATACAACTCAATAGCAAAACAAACTAAATAACCCAATTAAAAAATGGGCAAGGGCTTCCCTGGTGGCACAGTGGTTGAGAATCCGCCTGCCAATGCAGGGGACACAAAAAAAAGGGGCAAAGGACTGGAATAGACATTTTCCGAATGAGACATACAAATGGCCAACAGGTACAAGAAAAGGTGCTCAACATCACTAATCATCAGCAAAATGCAAATCAAAACCACCGTGAGAGGGCTTCCCTGGTGGCGCAGTGGTTGCGCGTCTGCCTGCCGATGCAGGGGAACCGGGTTCGCGCCCCGGTCTGGGAGGATCCCACAAAACCACCGTGAGATATTACCTCACATCTCTTAGGATGTCTATTATCTAAAAGAGAGGAGAGAAGACATGCTGGATGTAGAGAAAAAAGAACACTTCTACACTGCTGGTGGGAATGTAAACTGGTAGAGCCACTATGGAAAACAGTATGGAGGTTCCTCAAGAAATTTTAAATGTACATACTACGTGATCCTGTAATCCCACTTCTGGATATACATATATCTAAAGGGAATGAAATCACTATCTTGAAAAGATATATCTGTACTCTAATGTTTATTGCAGCATTATTCACAATAGTGAAGGTATGGAAACAACCTATGGCTTTGTTGACAGAGGAATGGATAAATAAAATGTGATATATAGATATATAATGGAATATTATCCAGCCTTAAAAAAGAAGGAAATCCTGCCATGTGCAACAACATGAATAAACCTAAAGAGCATTATGCTAAATGAAATAAGTCAGAGAGAGAAAGATAAATACTGCCTAGTATCATTTATATGTAGAATCTAAAAAAAAAAAAAAATCTAAAATCTGGAAAAAAAAAAGTCAAACTCATACAAACAGGGAGTAAAATGGTGGTTGCTAGGGGCTGAGGGATAGGAGGAAAGGAGAGAGGTTGGTAAAAGGGTAGAAACTTTCAGTTATAAGATGAGTGAGGTCTGAGGATTTAATGTATAACATTGTGACTATATTTGATAATACCATATTGTATAATTGAAATTTGATTTGCTAAGAGAGTTGACCTTAAGTGTTCTCAGGAAGAAAGAGGTGAGGGAGGAAGGCGGGGGAGGGAGGAAGGGGGGGAGGGAGGGAAGGAAGGAAGGAAACAATTGAAGAATTTTTTAATCTTAAATTGTTCTCAGTAATCATTTTGTTGGTGGTAGTGTGAGTATTGTTACATTGAGACTATTGTGTGTATGTTATGAAATAAAGTAAATTCATTATTTTTAAAAACTGAAAACAGGGGAAACAGAATAACAAAATAAATGCAAGGCAGCACAGCACAACCTACTGGCAATATGCTGAGGAAACACAAAGTGAGGTATGAGCAGGTCTAAGGGAGATGGGGTTAATCAGGGAAGGCTTCTTGTATAAGAAGGGGCTCCTGTTAAGGCTTAAGAGAAGTGAAGAGTAGAAACCAACAGTTTAACATTTCACCCAATCTCTGGGATGGAAAGGATATGAATAATAAATAAATACTTTTGTTGAGACCTTTTGCATATGGGCTGGAGCTTGGAACATATAGATAAACCTGAAGAAACCAGATTCTTTGTGAATGTGAGATTTAATATCTTGGGAAGCACAGGCAATGGGCTTTCTCCCTAGGCCTAGACAGAAAGGACAAGGGCTTTGTCTCTGGTTGGGTACAAGTGAGAAGAAAAGAATCATGGAACTGTTCCAAGCCCATTCTACATCTGTCACTTGCAACCATGAGTCCTGATCTCTACCCTGAGCCAGCTGTCTCCAGAGAGTCCGACAGGAAAGTTTCATTCCTTTCATCACCAATCCTTCTTTACAATGTTCCAGGCCCTGTTCTGGGCACTGGGAAGAGAGGGATGGACAGAACAAGTTCATTGCCCTCATACAGCTTATATTCTACAAGGTTTGACTCTCTTCCACCCAGCAAAAGATAGTTGGTGCCATTTACTCTTAAACTAGCCATCTTCTGTGAAGGAGGAATGTCAAAGAGTGAGACACACCACTTTCCCCAAGACCAGCTGCATCTTGGAGTTAGTTTTAACCTTGACCAGAGGCAGAATGAATGCTAGAAAGAAGCATTAGAAGCTATGACAATTCAATAAAAGGACTGCAAGACATCAGCCAGAAAAAAGTCCCAGAGCAGCCAGAGGCAGCTGACCATTCAAATCAGATGATACAGCCCAGTGGGCAACTGCAGAAAAAAAAAAAGTATACTGTTACAGGTGACAAATGAGAGCCTTCTGTCTTTCGTTTTAATCAGAAAAAAGCAGTATCTTTAATTACTTTGAGTATTCCCTTACTACCTCCCCATCACTAAAAGACCACACATTTTTGGCTAAATCATGTATAGTAAGAGACATTGTAAGAGAGGGAGAGGGAAGGAGAAGACGCAACATGGAATGGTCTGTCCACTAAACTTGACCACAGAACCTTAAGATTCACTAAGCGAGGCTTGTGGTAAAAGTCTCAAAAATAACCAGAAACTAGTTTAAGCTGTCAGAAGATGGATGACAGGTGGAACAGGCAGGCATTTGGAGTTTTCCACAAGATAATTACCAGCTCTATCTCAAAAATAAGGTTGCCTGGGGACTTCCCTGGTGGTCCAGTGGTTAAGAATCTGCCTTCCAATGCAGGGGACACAGGTTCGATCCCTGGTCGGGGCACTAAGATCCCACATGCTGCGGGGCAACTAAGCCTATGCGCTCTAGAGCCCGCGTGCCACAACTAGAGAGAAGCCCACGCACCGCAACAAAAGATCCCACGTGCCGCAACTAAGACCTGATGCAGCCAAATAAGTAAATAAATAAATATTTTTTTAAAAAGAGAACCATCCAGGCCTGGCACTCACTTGAAAAATGGATTCCCTTTAAAAATAATAATAATAATAAGGTTGCCTGTATAATGCTATGCTTTCAAATATGAATAACTGAAAAATCAATACAACTGTTCCTCAGAAGGCAATAAACTACCTCTTTAAGGACGTCCATTTCAATCACTTTCAAAATGTTTGTTAGCGATTCTCAAACTATGCCTCCCAGGATTACTGGTTGGAGTTCCTCAATCTGAACCAAGATACTCTGCTAAGATCATACACAGCAATCTTTTACTAATTCACAGAAAAGAAGTTGATAATTAAAACATTCTCAATGTATTTTTCACATTTTTTAAAAACCTGTGGCACTAATTAATGAATGCTTTTCCTAAAGAATGCTAGAGGAAGATAAGAGACAAAGAACTAAAATTTACTGGGAAAAAAATGAGAAATAGCTGATCATGCTTAGTCCAACATCTTTTTTGTTTCCACTCACACATGTGACTGGAGCTAACATAATCCTGGGAGAGCACACCCAGGAGACCTTTCACTCCCTCACCCTCCCTAAAGAGGCTCCCCTTCCCTGCCACACAGCTGCACTGTGGAGACCATTGTAAGGCACAGGGAAATTGGTGTTTACTGGAAAAAGTACTGCTCCAGGAATCAGATGACCTGAGGTAAACTCCTTGGATCTTAGTTTCCTCCTCTCTGAAGTGGAGTTAAGCATATTTGCCCTGCCTACTTCACACAGGGCTAAATGGATCATGCATTTTAAAGAGCAGTGTAAACTACTAAACACTACACAAATAGAAGGCATCATTATTTTTACGATTATTATTAAACAAACCTTCCTTAAAAACAAAAAAGGAAACCAGTAATCCCCTCTTACCCTCTCTCTGAATGACTTCAAAAAGCCCTTTACTCCCTGAGCAGCAGGAAATTTGCGCTAAAATGATGTTTATCTTCAAGCATAACAAGCTCACAGTCTAATCATTAATAATTTCAAAAATATTGAGCCTGTTTTGCTTTCTGGATTGGACCTAGTCTACATCTTACATTTCCAATTTATGACCATGCTCAAGGTTTAAAATATCCATTCAGCCATATCTCAATTTCTGAATTTCTGAATTAGAGAAATTTATTGATCCCTTAAATTCATGTCTCCATAGAGATTTCTTTCCCAAATTCAAAATTGGATGGATGCCTTTCACTCTAATGAGGCATTACCCTCTTTACCACATTCATAGAAAGTTGAATTCCATAAAGATAATTTCCTGGCACATAAAACTGCATCAAAAAAATTATTAGGAGAAATAACATTTTTTACATACTATAATGATCTCTATTCCACTCCCTGTAGACAAATAATAATAATAACTAAATACCACAGAGAATTCTGCAATTAGGAAGAAAACTGTTCTAAGGATACCACAGACACTATACTAGCAGGGAGGTGAATTTCCTGCGCTACTGAGACTCTTAAACCCTCCTCCCATGAAAAAGTAAAAAGAAAGAAAAAAAGGGGGGGTGGCCAAAAAGACCATGAAGAAATATGATATGAAACGAAGTATGATATGAAACTCTGGATGACTTTATTAAACCCCATCAAGAAAAGAGAGACTGGGGCTTCCCTGGTGGCGCAGTGGTTGAGAGTCCGCCTGCCGATGCAGGGGACGCGGGTTCGTGCCCTGGTCCGGGAAGATCCCACATGCCGTGGAGCAGCTGGGCCCACGAGCCATGGCTGCTGAGCCTGCGCGTCCGGAGCCTGTGCTCCGCGACGGCAGAGCCCACAGCAGTGAGAGGCCCGCGTACCACAAAAAAAAAAAAGAAAAGAAAGACTAAGAACCACCTCCTCTGCATGGCCTTTGTCATCTAAGAACACCACCATCCAAGCTGAGTCCTCCTCCTCCTCCCTCTTCCCCACATCAATCCCTATTCTCTTCTATCCCTAAACATTTCCAGAATTCTCTCACTTGCCTCCATCCCCACGATCGACACTCACCGGGGTTTTATGTAGCCTTCAAACAGATCTCCCTGACCCCAATCTTATCACTTCCAATTCACTGTTCACAGAGCAGCCAGAGTGATCTTTCTTAAGCCAAAAACCTGGTCATGTCTGACCCCCTGTTGAAAATAGCTCACCAGGAAAAAAGTCCTAAATCCAACTAAACTCTTCACAATCTGAGCCATGCACATGGCTCCAGCGTCATCTCTCAACATGAGCTGGCCCCTGACTGTGCTGAGCTCCTTACAATTCCCTGGGCAAGTCATACTTTCTCTCTGCTTCTGGGCTGTGGGAATGACAGAGCAATGTAAAGAAACAGGGTTTATTTCTCTCATTTAACAAGAAGGTCACAAGTAAGGGAAGGAGACACTGGTGAACATCTCGATGGTTTCAGAGCCAGTGAATTGCTCTTCTTTTGGCCTCTCCCTCAAGGGCCCAGATGGAAGCCCCAGATGCTGCATTCATATTCTAGGCATGAACAAAGCAGGAAGAGAAACTAGAAAATAGGGTGGGACTAAGAAAAATAATAACAATAGCCAAGAGTATGTTTACTTTGGGCTAAACACTGTTCTAGGTCCTTTATACTCATTTAATTCATTCCAAGCTTTGAGGTAGACATTCTATTCTGTTCCTCACTTTTAAGGGTATAACTTGCCCAAGGTTCCATGACTAGAAAGTGGACGATCCAGGATTCAAACCCAGAGTCCATGTTCTTTAACCAGACCTACTCAGCCTCCCCCAAACAAACAAAAATGGCCTGTCAAATATGTACTAGATGGGAGCTCTCTCCCCAGCCTCTGGTTGTAATCCACCATGTGTCACTGCCGAGGTGCTGCAGGAGGGGCGTGGAGTCCTCTCTGCCACAGGGTCTGGACAATGGGAGCACAGCCTGGGACCACAGTTACACATATGCACACGAATGAAAATGTGCCCTGTGCAAAAAAGCAAGAAGACGATTGTCTTCCCAATTTTGTTGTATTTTACGTCTTCAAAACAATCTTTTTCAAAGGAGAGGCTGGACAAAAAGAAATAAAAAGAATTTCTAAACTTGAATCCAAAATGCTCATTAGAAGTATCTATTTGTTATTCATGAGACTCTCATCATTTCAGGTTCAAAAACTCAAGATGAGAGAGGCAGTTTATCCACATTAAAAAATAAATAAATAAATACACGCCTTGACTTACAGCCCCTGTAACTGAGCTGTGAATTTGCTCTTTTCCTGTTAGCAGATTTTTATTTTTTTTTAATAGAGAGGAAGAAAGTGTCTGCTCACTTTTTTCTCTTAGGTCACCACAAGTTCACACCAATGTCTCAGAACTTAAAGCCACAGGTGAAAAACATGGCAGCAGTGATTCCAGAAATACAGCACCAAGACCTTCCCATCTAGAGAGGCAGCCTGATAAGCGCAGAGAAAGGTCGGGTTTAGAAGTTGGTGCAAACCTTGACAGCACCTCCTATTTCCCCTGTGGCCTGAGTCTCAGCTTCCTCATCTGAAAAGAGGGAAAAGACCACCTTGTGGAGTTGACACGCACATCAGAGAAAACAGTGGTGAAGTTCTAGCACAGCATCGCATTCAAGACAATAATTATCATTCTCCAAGCTGTGGAGGGTTCACGGTTGCTTACCGTTCAGTTACCAATATTCCAATTGGTGTGGAAGCAAACTTCCCAGGGAAAGCAAATCTCAATCAGGTGCTGCCCACCACCAATAAACCAGACCAGCACAGCTGCGGCCTCCCAATAGGAAAGCAGTTTGTTGGACTTCTTTTGGTTTGGTTTGGGTGTTTTTTAGCTTTCACATTCTTTACTACATTTTAGTGCTTAGGAAGGGATATATTTTAAAAATGAAAATATTTCATCAATTCAAATAAGAAACCCTATACATGTGTAAAAGTATTACATTCTGTCCTGGAGGGACTGTAAGAAATGAGTCACAGCACTGCCTCTGGGTTAGGGGGACTGAGGGACTGGGGACAGGAGTAGAAAGGAGACCTTCAGCATCTGTAACTTGTGCACGTTAGCAATTCAAAATAAGCAAAATGTTCAATATTAACACAGAGCATTAGATAAAGGTCTATATATCATTTAAGGTCCAGCTCAACTTCCACCTTGACTCAACCAAACACTTGAGAGCCAAGTCCTATGGCCCATAAGGACTTCACTGACCTCATGGCTCTTCCTGGCTGACCTCCCCTTGCTCTGAATGTCCACTGCTCTCATCTCCATAATTTAGCTCCCAATCACATCGAATGTAGTTGTGAACTGGTTCAAGAATGCCAGGCATATTTTTCCAACACACTGCAAATCCTAAAAAGCAAGGAGCAAGCCTCCTGATTATTTACTGCTCTCAGCCTCAGCCCAGAAATGGTGGCAATAAATATTTATTAATTAATCACTGCCTGACATAACTCAGAGAGTAGCAATCACAACTGATCACACCACCTGCAGGTTATCTTTATTCAGAAGATATAATGATGAAACCCAGAAGAAGCAAACTCTCACTTTAAGACAATGAATCCTTTCTTGAGCTTAAAAAAAGGTTTCAAATCTTTAACGTTCTCAAATTTATTTTCAGCTTATTGGTCTTTTACTTTCTGCTGAGCTGGATCTTAGTTTCAGGTTTTTATTGCCCTGGGGTAGTATTTCCTTTAATGTGGAGAAGAAACAAAGCACAGAAGATGGCAGGAAAGCAAAGCTCATCCTCCAAGAAGACACCACAGCTTTCTGTATTCACAGTATTCATCTGCCCCTCCTTTATTTTAAAGCATGTGCAGAGGGGCTTCCCTGGTGGCGCAGAGGTTAAGAATCCACCTGCCAATGCAGGGGACACGGGCTCGATGCCTGGTCTTGGAAGATCCCACATGCTGCAGAGCAACTAAGCCGGTGCACCACAGCTACTGAAGCCCGCGCACCTACAGCCCGTGCTCCGCCACAAGAGAAGCCACCGCAATGAGAAGCCTGCGCACCGCAACGAAGAGTAGCCCCCACTCGCCTCAACTAGAGAAAGCCCGCGCCCAACAATGAAGACCCAACACAGCCAAAAATAAACCAAAAAATAAAAAATAAAATAAAGCATGGGCAGAATTTTTCTGAAAATTAGCAAGAAATCCATCAGGGCCCAAAGCATAATGAGAAACAGAATTAAAATTGGGGAAATTACTGAGAATTTTCTCTCCGTTCCTATTTGGCATAAAAATTAAACTAGCGCTCATAAGACCAATTTGGTCACATAGTGATTTTTGCTGAAACTATGGCAGAGTCCATCCCAGGCAATACAACCTAATAGTACTGCAATAGAGAAATGAACTGAAAGAGCTGCAGAAAGTCAAGACGAGCTGTGTCCCACAGGAGCATTATGAGTCTGCCAGGAGACACTGGGAAGATGACAAGCCAGGCCAACTAATCCCTCTCGCTTCTCCCTGCATCACCACACCTGGCTTTCCTTCAGTTGTCCCTCACTCAACTAATGGCCCTCTGTTCTGTCCCCAAAACTAGGAGTCATCCTTGATTTCTCTCTTAGCCTCACTCCCCGCTTCCTGGAAGTAACCCCTTCTCATAGTCGCCACCACTGCCACCTTCATTTCAGCCACCATCACCTCTTGCTTACAGCACTGCTAGAACCCTGTGACCAGTCTTCCTGATGACACCCTTTACCTTTCTCCTTCTGCTTACCTGGCACACGACACACCACACACTTGGTACTGTACATACTACAAAGTGGTCTTTGAAAGAAGGACAATCCTATTATATCACTCCCCTCCAAAAGCTTCCCAGTATAATCAGAATAAATCCAAGCTCACATTAGTCACCTGGGGAGATTTGTAAAAATGCTGATGCCTGGGTCCCACCAGAACTTGTGATGTACGTGGCCTGGGGTGTGGCCTAGGCCAGCTAGAGGACTGCTGTGAGCATCCAGGGCTAGAGCACTGCTGGCCTGCCGTCCAGTCCCATCTGGCCACTGGACCCCATCCACAGCGGCCTCTGTCCTGCTCACATGCCCCAAGCTCATGCCCACCTTATAGCCCTGGTATGCAAGCCCACCTGTTTGAACCAATTATCTTCCCCTTGATCATCAATTAGGCTTCAGTTCAAATGTCATTACCTCAGGGGGACCTTCTCAACCTGGATGAAAGCTGCCTGCCACTGTGCACAGTATCCTAAATCATCACTAAAGAAAGTTGTCAAAAACAGCAAGGCACGTGGAGGGTAGGGAGCCTCTCACATGCACCCAGGATAAACAGTACCTGCAACAGTCTGGTGCTCAGTGGATGCTTGTCGAATGAATGAATGAACAAAGGGAACAACAAAGACATGAACCTTTAAATGTTAAGCTCCCACTGAGGAGCCCCATTATATATCCAGGCTGTGACTACATACATGTCAGTGAGATATTAAATGCCAGTGACGATGGGGTAGGGCAGGGCAGATTATATGACGTCTAACACCTCAGACATCTTATTTTCCAAAAACAGACAATAGAACTGCAAATCTGGCTAATTTTTCTAAAATACAAAACCAAGAACTGGGAAGATTTCCCATAGCAAATAAAACATGCCTAAATAAAATAAACAATTAACCTTCTATTTATGTTAGTCAAACTCCTAAAAATGTGGCCTTGCATTCAAGACCTCATATTATCAGGCAGAAATACAGGCCGACATACATGCTCCCCTGCAGTCATACAAAGTAAGTTGGCCTTTTGCCAAATCACCTCATGCCTCTCACCCCCCATACATGGATCATTCTGTCTCTTGCTCTAGAAATTCCCTTCACTCCAAATCTCTGCTTGTCAAAATTCCAACCAGTCTTAAAAGCCTAGATAAAATATCGCCATGTTCATAACACACTTCCTAATCCCATAACTTCCTAATACTCCTTTTGTTTTTCTATAGGAGAGATTTGTGTGTGTGTGATTTCCATGCTTCCACTCTGGCCCCCTGAAATGTATTCTCCATACATCATACAGATTGGACTTTTAAAAATAAAATCCCAGCAATGACTTGCCACTCCACCTAGAGCTCAACCCCAGGTCCTCACAGTTCCAGGCCACCTCCCTTTTGTATCTCGTCTTGGCCACTCCTACCTTGTTCCTCCAGCCATCCCGACCTCCTGTCACTTCTACAGAGCGACCCACTCTTCTCCTCAGGGCCTTGGCACTTACAGTCCCCTGACCAGGCCCCTCTTCTCCTAGCTGTCCCCAGGACTGGCTTCCTCTCAGCCCTCGGATGTCTCCTGCAATATCCCTCCTCAAGGAGCCTTCACAGACCACACAAGGAAGGCAGCTTCCACTTTACTCTCTGCCACTGCAAAGAAGAACTGTTTCCGGGACTTTCCTGGTGGCACAGCGGTTAAGAATCCACCTGCCAATGCAGGGGACACGGGTTCAAGCCCTGGTCCGGGAAGATCCCACATGCCGCGGAGCAACTAAGCCCGTGGGCCACAACTACTGAGCCTGCACTTTAGAGCCTGTGAGCTACAACTACTGAGCTCACATGTCACAACTACTGAAGCCCGTGCACCTAGAACCCGTGCTCCGCAAAAAGAGAAGCCACCGCAATGAGGAGCCCGCGCACCGCAACAAAGAGTCGCCCCCGCTCGCCGCAACTAGAGAAAGCCCACGCACAGCAACGAAGACCCAACACAGCCAAAAATAAATAAATAAATAAAGTTATTTTTTAAAAAAAAGAATAACTGTTTCCTTCAAAACCCTTTTCACAACCTGTAACTATTTGATATTCGTTTGCCTGCTTCCAGTCTCTCTATTAGCATATAAACTCCTGGGAGGCAGTGACCATACCTACAAATTGCCCCTGTTGTTACACTGTCCCCTCAGTTCCTGGCAGAATGCCTGGCATACGGGGCGGGGTGGGGTGGGGAGATAGTGAGTGAATGAATGAACAAATGAGTGCAAAAAGTCACATCTCCCCACAAGCAGATAAAGTCCTTTTCCTCAGAATCCCTATGGAATTTTGTTTTCTGCCTCTCTAGCAGTATTCTCATGGGGTGCCTTGTATTACAGTTATTTGTATGTGGACCTGCCATCAGCCAAGCTAGATTTGTTCTTAATCATCTTTGTTTTCGCCACAGCACCAGGTTAAGCTCAAAAAGAACAACAGCAACAAAAGGAGGAAGGATCAGGAGAGAGGAGAGAAGGAAGAGAGAAAACAAAGGAGAGGGGAAAAGGGAAGGCAATCGGGAAGTTGTAAGAAAGAGATAAGAAAGGACAGTCTACAGGGAACATGAACATTAGAGAAGATTCCTTTATAACTGATGAATAACACACAGATTGGTAAGATAACAGTCTTCTCCTAGCTGTAATTTTGCGGCCACATTTCTGTGCTTTTCCCTAGCCTCTTTTCCATCTCCTTTCCACTTCAACTGAATAACCCCCCACACCCTTATGCTGCTTTTACCTTGGGGCCCAGATTTGACAAGTGACTAGTATTCTACACTTCTCTAGTGGATGGGTTAGCCCGTTATGTCTACAATTAACAGACTGACCTTAAAAACCCAGCACGGGTAGCTGGCACTCCTTAGCATCAGACGGGAGTAACTAACAAGGTGATCAGCTCCGGATCAAAGTTTATTTTGAAAAGAGCAGACTGCCAATAATCTCCATTCCTGGAAATCAAATGAACAGTCTCTGTTGTTCTGGCATTTTCCTTTGGCTAATTCTGTCTATCTGGGTTGAGTTGAGCTGCGTGTTTTCCTGTGTTTCCTGTTGTGTGTTTTTCTGGGATCAGACTGAGGTAAGCTGCCTGGGAATGTATTGTACAGAAGGGATTTTTCAGTTGGTTCATAAAAGAGAAAGTGCTGGTTGACTAGTTCCTTCCTTGGCTCTAGGAAAAGAGGTGGGAGCACGGGGAGCAGCGGGGTAGAGGAAAAGGCAGAATGAGATGGGGAAAGGCTCTCAGCAGGCCAAGGGCAAGCTCAGCTGGAAACAGAAATGATTTCAAAATAGCCAAATGGTATTCTCTGGGGACTAAAATTAAAGACAAAGAGCTACAGAGAGCAAAATAACGGAATTAGTTTTTCATCCAAAAATCCCAAGAGGATTTTTTTTTCCTTTATCAAGTACCTAAGCAAAGAAAGATGGAAGAAGATTACAAATTTTCAGGAAAGCTACGTGAAAGTTTGATTATTACTCACTCATCTGTGCAGCTCTTTTTAACTCTAATAATTTTACTGTAATTGGTAACAGATTTTTTTTTCTCTTCTTGTGTCATACTCCCCATCACCCTCCCCCGGCAAGATTATATCAACATTTTTTTTTCCTGTGTTTTTTTCCATTCTGGTTACATCATGTGCAATAAAACTAAAATTATTTACAATATAACATGTGTATAACACAATACACTTCTCCATTTTGCTGGTCCTCAAAACTTAAAAAGGAATAAACACTCTATACTCACACAAAATTAAGTGCTTTGGTATTGCAAATTCTTAGTAGACTGTTTCTTGGCCCTTGAATTCCTAGCAACCTGTAAGGATAGCTCAGAAGAAACAAGGTACTGCAAAAGCACAACAAATAAGGGCCGCAAAATGATTATGAGAACTTGATTTCATAAGAGTAAAGCGTGAACGGTCCTAGCCTCAAGGTTCCATACTTTTCGTTCTTAAAATAAAATAATATAATAAGATTGGACACTTGTACTTAAAATGTGCACCCCCAGGATTTTAATAAAGCCTTTGAATATAAATCGACATAAAGTGATATCAGGTTAAAATCTACCAAATCTAAAATTAATGATAACATTTTCATGTAAATCAAACTAACAGGAAATCAAAGAATTTGAGTAATGCCACATGTAAAGTCTTCTACTGCATCTAAAACCCTTATTTCATTCAATGCTGCCATGAACTATAAAGAAACAAAACATTTAACTAAAAGAAATGAGTTAAATTATAAGTTATATTTCTTACTATCCTATGAGGAATATTTAGTTATTTATTTGGAGATTTATATTTATTTCCTTAAAAATGGTGGAGTTTCTAAACAAGCTCCCAAATTATCTTTGATAAATTATATAATAAGAATTGAGAGAAGGAAAAATCTTATGTTCATTGCTAAACATATGTTCTGATACATCTTCATCACCAGATTCTAGATTCTAACCTCAAACGTTTGGATCACTTGCCCACAAGACAGGGACTGTTTTTCATTCTATACTGTATGTGGTAATGTTACCTTTGGAGAAAATCCAACCATGGTAATATTAGTAGCAATAAGTATTAACTGATACACTTAATTCCTTAGCAAAAACAAATGTTGGATGTGAATACTCATTACTAAACTCTAATAACAAGAGCAGCGTACCATATTATCTGCTCAGGGCCAACACCTGACCCTACAGGCTCTACCTCGATTTCATACTCTGAGTCCAGCCATCCTTCACTACATGCACCACTTCCACACCTGTCCAAGTCATCATCATCCCTCACATGGACAACCTCCATGGCCTCTTGACCAGCCTCCATGCTCCCTCCTTAATCCTCTACAATCCATTTTTCCACTCCAAACCTAGAGGAATCTTTCAAAACTATCTACTAGAACCCTGCACGTTTTCCCTTCCCTTCTTCCTCCTTCTCACCCAGAAACAGAGAGACTGGATAAGCAACATCCTATTGTTGTTTCCTCCTTCTCAAGCTCTGATGAGAATGGGGCTAAGAAAAGTGGCCCCTCAAAATAGCATATTTTTAGTACTGATATCCTACTACTTTCAAAATTTGGAACAGAATAACGACAAGAGTCATCAACACCTCACTTATCCAGAAGCCACACGTCTGATGAGCCTAACTTTCCAGAACACTCCTGAGAAGAACGAGAGATGGGAGAAACTGGAAAGGAGACTCACAGATACCACAAAGTCCACCCACTAAAGTTCCCTTGTGTTTTAGACAAACCTCATAAACTCAGTCATCTACTTTCCTACACATAACCAGAGAGAATATACTCTTGGGGACTGGGAGCTCTTGGGGCAGGCATATGAGTGGCATCAGGAAGTGAACACTAATAGCCTACCAGAGAGAAGGAGGTAGCAAAACTATGAAAAATGGACAAGAGAATTCACAAAACAACAATATATGGTCTTCAGTGTAATGGAAAAACCCCATCTGGAGTAAACCCTAAGTGTATCACTGTATTTACAGCATGGTATTTCCAAAACGATCCTGAAATAATAGGAAAACATTAGATGATATTCCAAATACTTTATTAAGAAGATGGGGAAATATACAATGCTTTAGTAAAGTTTCCAACAAAATGGTTGGAATAGTTTTAAGTGATTGTGCTTATTAAAAGGTTACAATTCATTCATCCCTTAGATGAAAAACGGATTCCTCCAAGACAATGGTAATAAAGTGAGCAAATATAATGACTCACTTTTAAAGAAATTAATCTTCTGGTTAGTTGAATTATTTCTGTCAGTGGCGTGTTCAGCCTCAAGAAGGTGCTCAAGGCTTCCCACCTGCAGGTATGCCAGGAGGAGAAAGGAGGCATACTATTACAGATGAAGGCAGGGAGGCTATGTGTCCTCACTACTTGGAAATTCCCTGATACCTAACAAGCTAAGAGGTTATGGTTTTATGCCTGTATAGCATATCTCATTAGCTTTTTCCCATTGGACCCATTTCCTCTTTGGATTGCTCCTCCCTCTTTTATTCTGTACATAATGGCTACCCACTACTTGGGGAGATTGTGCCCTTCCTCATTCAAAAAATACTTCTTGAGCATCTCTTACCTATCAGTCCCTGTTCTGGATGCTGAGGATGTGGCAGTGAACAAGAAAAGCCCTGGAATAAGCAACTTACGCCAGCTCTGCCCTAAGCCTGCGTTGTTCTGTAGGGTACAAGATGAACCTAGGACACAGGTGAAGGACCTTCCAAATCAGGAGATAAAAGCCTGCACAGGGGAGATACGGGACTCCTCTGACATGTGGCCTCATAAGCCCACCACTCCTTTGTGAGGGATAAGGTAACACTCAGGAGCTTTATCCATTTTACCATCAGATATAGCCTTCATCCTAACTGGTTGGAGTATATCTTACCCAAGATAAGTAAGGGCTACAGCGCTTAGTAAAAGTATGTGTCCAAGTGCCTCATGTCTGCTAACCCACTAATTCACAGGGGTCTCAGGCTCTCACAGCCTAAACAGTGTTAATTTGACCAGTCTATTTCTCCTGAAGACTTAACAGGGGATGTGGTCTCAGTACTTGACAAAATGAGCTACCAAAATTCCTCAGTGATCACTATCACAACCTAAATTCCCTGCCTTTAACATTAACATGGCATCCTTAGCAGGCCTAAACAGAAAGGCCTTATAAGTGACCCAAAGGGTCTCCACATTATGAGTAAGCTAGATGGTCACCATCCTCAATCTTTAATGCTAACTGTACTTTGGAATGCTACCTGGAAACCTTCAGCAAAGACTCTACTTTACCCTCCACTGGAGTTCAGAGAAAACAAGTATCCAGGAAAACATTCATGGCCCACCCTTGGCAAGTAAAAATGCTTTCAAGGCTCCCTCAAGTACACTGCTGGCAGTTACTTGCCTGCCACTTCACCTCAAACCTCTGAAGGCAAAAAACTATCTTATTTTCTGTTTCCTCACTACTTTCTTCACAGTTAGGTACCTATGTGCACTCTGTTTATTGTTATCAGGTTTTCAGGAGCTGCTCCTTTGTCACCACACATTTTTGGACAGAACTTCTGAGTTCAGTCTGTACCAGAGGATTAATAGTAACTGCAGTTTTTATACAAATACAAAAATATTCTAGTATCAGTGGAAAACTGAGAAAAACAACTAGATATGCATATACCTTAAAAAAAAAGTTACTGTTAATTTGCAGGTAAAAGAATCTAAGTTTTAGGTTTTAAAACGTTAAGCCTTAAAAATTGTTTGCTTTAGAAATCAGTTGCATTACGTTATACTAACAATGAAATATCAGAAAGGGAAAGTTAAAAAAAAATTCCTTTTAAAGTTGTGCCAAAAAAATAAAACACCGAGGAATAAACCTGACCAGGGAAGTGAAAGGCTTATATGCTGAGAACTATAAAACATTAATAAAGGAAACTGAAGATGATTCAAAGAAATGGAAAGCTATTCCATGCTCTTGGACTGGAATAATTAATATTGTTAAAATGGCCATACTACCCAAAGCAATCTGTAGATTTAATGCAATCCCTATAAAATTACACATGACATTTTTCACAGAACTAGAACAAACAATCCTAAAATTTACATGGAACCACAAAAGACCCAAATTGCCAAAGCAATCCTGAGGAAAAAGAACAAAGCAGGAGGCATAACCCTCCCAGACTTCAGACAATACCACAAAGCTACAGTAATCAAAACAGCATGGTACTGGCACAAAAACAGACATATGGATCAATGGAACAGAATAGACAGCCCAGAAATAAACCCACACACCTATGGTCAATTAATCTTTGACAAAGGAGGCAAGAATACACAATGGAGAAAAGACAGTCTCTTCAGCAAGTGGTGCTGGGGAAGCTGGACAGCTGCATGTAAATCAATGAAGTTAGAACACACCCTTACACCACACTCAAAAATAAACTCAAAATGGCTTAAAGACTTAAACATAAAACACGACACCATATAACTCCTAGAAGAGAACACAGGCAAAACGTTCTCTGACAGAAATCGTACCAATGCTT